>NC_141046.1:33924424-34001924 GCF_041138505.1 Cibotium barometz
AAGGACAGTAAAGATTTGTTTCAAGATCAGTACAAAATTAAAGATTCAAGTGTAGAGTTGAAGAACAGTGAAGATTTATTTCAAGAATCAGTACAAAATTCAAGGTTCAAGTGCAGAGAGCAAGATTTGTGTAAAGATTCACAGTTGTGAGTGATATTTGTCAAAATCCTACACATTATTTGCATCTCTTTGCTATTTGTTATAGCTTTTATTGATTTCTTTTGTAATAAAAGAGTTGAAATTCCAAGAAATGGTTGAAATTCCAAAAAAAAGAGTTGAAATTCCAAAAAAAAATTCAAAGAGAAAGATTAAATTATAGTGGTTTGTGAAGATTATCCTCAGATTAGATTGTGCACAACTTAATCAAGTGGACTGATACTAATCTTCAAAGATTAATGTTAATCTTATGGAAGTTTAAGCAAACAAGTCACAAAAGTGTTGTCTTAATGAAGCAAGTGTAGCTTTACAAAAGATTGAGTGTAGATTGTAGCTTTACAAAAGATTGAGTGTAGATTGTAGCTTAATGTAAAAAACAGTGTAAATTTATGCGTATTTGATCCAAATACAAAGTCATTGATCTTGTCAGGAATTGAACCCAGTCCACTGGTGTAAGCCAGTGTGCTCCATACACCACACAGTCTGCTAACTTGCACACAAGGCTTTAGAAGTGGGAAGATCTCTTGCAAATTGATTTATTCTTTGGAAACATCACTAAGCTTTGAAAAAGCTCTTAGCAAAGCACACAAAATAAATGTGCAGAATCAAGTCTTGGTGCCGAGATCAAGATTTATTGAAGACTTGTGCATACTTACAACATTCGAAATAATTTCTTGACAAAGATGGATAATTAATAGCGACTAATACTGATCTTTGGTCCAAATCCAAGTTGCGACAAACAAAAGAACTAGTTATAAGAATATGTAACTACTCATAAAGCATCTACACTACAAGACCTTTGCATGTACAGCTAAGAAGCTTATGACTTTTGGCCTCTTTTGTATGGGACTTTTGGCCTCTTTTGTATGGGAATGCATCTTTTATCTTTGATGATTTAAAGAAAGCTGCATTTAATTTGGACAAAGAACCATTGTAGAATGGGTTGTTGGACAGACCATCATGGGCCTTTCTTTTGCAACCTTGGGCAATTCAATAGTGCCATGCTTAATCTCATTGTTGATTTTGCTTGAATTGTGCTTGATTTTCACTAATCTTATTGTAACTTTGTTAATCTAGCCCTATTCTCTCTAGTTCAAGCCATAAACCAACTATATCTTGCTTGCTTGATGCTTATCCTACCCTAATCCAGTAGCTTTTCTATCACATGGCATTGATTTTTCTTAAGTCTTGCTCATCAAGCCTTAATCATGCTGTAATCAAGCCTTAATCACGCTATGTTTTCTATTGATCCAACCAATGAAAAAGAATCTTATCAAAGGCAAACAGTAAATTGGCAAGGTGCAGAGTGCGTTGATTATGCCATAGGAGGGAGCAACACGTGTGATCGTGGGGCAATGATCTCCACACAAGTTTTTGCTACCACAGAGGCCTAAGGGTTCACATTCCATTTTCTTTGGTCGTGGCAAGAAGCGCTATGCCACAGATGCATAGGGTGGAATGTGCTAATCCACTGTTCAAAGCTCAAATGCACAGCTCTGCCAAGGCCATCATCGAGCTTTCTCTAAAGCTCTCAGCCTTCCAATTTTTTGTCCACTCTCTTTTCTTATTTGACCACATCTTCATACCTTGCCCATCTATCTTTGTCCATTTTCTCATTCATACCTCCAACCTTTGTGTCCACATCCATTTGCCCCGTTTTCCTATTCACATGTAGCAGACATTCTTACAAATGTTTTTTGGGGGTAGATTTGAGCATTAGCACATGTTTATGTGTATTGGGCACACATAGTGTTTGTTCACACACAGTTATGGGCTATTGATTTTATTACTATCCTTCCTATGATTGCCTTGCTACTCACCATCATCATCGTC
The DNA here is from genome assembly GCF_041138505.1 of Cibotium barometz. NCBI lineage: Eukaryota > Viridiplantae > Streptophyta > Polypodiopsida > Cyatheales > Cibotiaceae > Cibotium > Cibotium barometz. The sequence continues at coordinate 33,926,414 of NC_141046.1, forward strand.
CGCCGTCGACATCACTATAACACTATCTCAGACTCTCATCACTTCACATCTCTTCATACTCTATTGAGATGGCTCTACTTGCTCTATATTGAACTACCATTTCAAGTCACGTGTTGCATATCATTTGCTGAGTTTACACATACATTTGGCACCACAAGACTCTGACCTTTAGATCTTTCTTCACCAACATCATGCTATGAGGCAACATATTCATGTCATCTATGGATGTATGAGCTTGAGGGTTTATTACTAGTCAGTTCAAACATCTACTCTCGATGAGAGAGATGTATGTGCCAAATGGTCCTCCACACATGGTGATTTTCTTATTGACTTATGTGGCTATCTTGACACGAACGGTTTAGCATTGTTTTCTTGGGATGACATGCGTGGAGACTTGAGAAAGTGTAGATGATGATGATGATGTATCACACCCACATACATGTGATGATGTACTGCACACACACAATTATGATGATATTGATACTACACATGCAATGATGATGATGATATGTGTGATGGTGTTGTGTGTGAGTTAGATCATGTGGGCATGATCTCAGGTAGAGATGGTAGTGAGCACATCGAGCATTAATAATTCTATGCCTATTTTCCTTCCTATGGATCATGTGGATATATTTGTTGATTGTGGGGGCTAGTAGGGCAGGCTATTCTTCTAGGGCTTTTGCATGTGGAGATGTTCATGATACCACTATTCCTAGCCTTCATAGTGTATGTGGTAGTGTTCGTGGATAGAGTTAATGTGTTTGAGCAGTCAAGGATAGTGCATGAGAGTAGTGATGATTTCATTGAGGAGAGACATCGTAGTAGGATTATGCATATTGATCATATCCACAGTAGATCATATACATATTGATCATATCCATAGTAGATCATATGACAGATCTTGAGAGATTTATATCTGATCTAGACATCTCCTTAGATCCTATATTGTTGGAGATAGATTTGTCATGGGATATAGGTCACATAGGAGCATCATTGATGTAGATAGACCATGTTTATGAGGATGACCTTGGGAATGCCATAGATAATGATTTAGGAGATGATACCATTTACTTTTCATGTGGGGATGTCTCTTCATTTTTTAATGATGACTATGATGATGCTGATGATCATATTGTTATCTTGGATCATTATACACACATAGAGGATTTTGCACATGAGGAGCTAGTGTATGGTTTGGCTCATGCACATATACCTATTGATGTAGTGGATCATATCTTTGACTTTTTGAGTGATGCTACATGGGATGATGGCATTGGTTTTCTCTTACCCTTGCATGATGCCAACCTTGAGATTTGTTCTATATATTGGCTCCTATGGGGGTGTTAACATGATCCTTCCTTCTTTGGAGCTAGGACATTTGCTTTTGGATGCAGACTATGTTATTTGGGATGCATGGTATTTGATTATGTGGCACATTATGTGGATTTACATGCATTGTATCTAGATTTTCACACGAGCAGTTATTTGGGCCATGGATTTCTGGTGGCCATCTTACCTTGGATGGGGGGTTACCAGTAAAACTGAGCGGAAACCTCCGTGATGAAAAAAAAAGGAGGCCATTTTACCCCATCTACTCAATTTTAAGGAGTTAAGCACTTTCATATTATTCCAAGAAATATAGTTGTGCGCTATTAAATTTGCAAGGCATTTCTAAGGGAGTCAGCATTAATGTAGCATTAAAATACAAAACTCCACAAGTGATCCATTTGCCATGGAGATAGGACAACAAAATGCATGTGGTAGTAGGCTATAGAGTAAGCCAACAAAATGATCACAGTAGTAGGCTATAGAGAAAATCAACAAAATGCAATAGGCAAGAGGCTATTGAGGTCAAGAACTAGAGACAAGCATAGGAACAAAATGCAGTTTCAGGCCATATTCTAGTTGGTGAGTTACTGAGTTCAAGGCATGGATGCCCAAAATGTGTATAGCCCCTTAAACGTCAAGGTAGGTGTGAGAGTGCCTCATACAGCTCTTGTTTGGTCAAGGCAGCTTGATGAACAAGTTTATGTCTCTCCACATTTAGCCCCAATGCATTGTAGTACACATAATAGATATGCTTTTGCAAGGCATGTAACGATCCAAGTGACTAGATCTTCTCAAGAAATCATCACATGTGCAGGCTGGAAACACTGAGATCGTGACCATGTAATGCATCCCCATTCTTTGTGACCCACTGGTTGGTCACAGAGAACTCGACATGCTCCACCATGTTCACATTCACAACGTCACAAGCCATCGTGGGGCAGCTGAATGTATCCTATCTTGCATTTCCTTGGTTACCTTTTTTTTGTGACAAATAATTTTTTCCCCATCCCTAATAGCGGGCCTCCCATCTGTAGAGTTACTGGGGGCACTTCTTCTACGCAGCTTAGGCTCACCCATTCTAGCCACGTCTTTAATAGGAGCCTTGTTGAATTGAAGATCCTCGGCTGCTTTAGTAGGATTCCGACAATGGTCCACAACATGTCCACAAAACAACATTTGAGGATGTTCAAGGTCACCTAATTTTATTCTCCCAAAAATAAAGGGTGCAGCCACCTCTTTCATCTCAGATCTTCCCTTGTCATCAATTAACCTATTGCACTTGGACCCTAACTCCCTAATGTAACCCTGACATGGCACTTGGTTGGCTCCTAGGGTTTGTGCGTCTAATGGCCCCACTTGGTCCTCTGAATATCTACCTTTGGCTGCAACATTAGATCTGCATTGTAGCCCACATCCCCTATACCACCATGCAAACATGAGCTTGATTTTTTTTCTTGATTAGCATGGTAATCCATTGAAATTCTAGCCTATGACAATCATCATTGTGGAGTGCATTAGACAAAGACTTCAGCCTCTTCCTCCTAATTGTTTTGGTATTCCCATGGTCTTCTGCCCTAGCTCCTGCAACTCCAATCTCGTCCATAGCTTCGTTGGTGAGGTTAATAAAAGTTCCTTGATTGACCTTTTGTTTTGTCAAAATTGTGCTCCTTTGCATGAGCTTTTTCCCATCAAGCCCAGTGCTAATGTGAAAGAGGAATGTTTGGCACTTTGCAAGATAGCTGCCATCATGTCTCCTAAACAAGCATCATACAAGGATATGTACTTCACACACCATTGTTTGTGGCCAACCAGCTCCCATGGACAGACTCAACAAGGTTCGTTCTCCTAGGAATAAGGTATTGATCATCATTTTCCTAGGCCTAGAATAACAAGGGAGCCAGGGAATACCACCAGTAAATTTCAACAGCAATTATCAAAAGAAAAAATGGATAAAGGTTTTACATATTCTCACCTTAAGGATATTCTCTCCCCAATGGTACACCCTAGCATGCCATCACACAATCCAAATTTGTAGCATGTGGACTTTGTCCTCAATTGCATGACCATGATTGAGCCATTCAATTAGTGATCCTAGATCCTTCTCTCTGTAGACTCCCTTGTGGGAGCATTCTTCCATTGTCTAGCCCTCATCTTGAACTCTTCCTGATTCTGAGGGGATATGCATTTTCTTGAATGTTTGTGGAGGTTATCCTCCCAATGCCACAAGAAAGTGCACTCTTTTCCATGCATGACATTATGGGGCCCTTCATTGAAAATTGTACGAATAGCATTCCAATTTGGCACTACTTAATCTCCCATTAAGCCATGAAACTCTACTACAGTGAATCCTTCCTTCTCCATCACTCTATTGATGAGAAGAGTCTAAAACAATACCTGTGCCTCTGTGTCTTCTGTCTTAAACTCACTAATGGCTATTGTTTGCAGCTGTTGTTGAATTAAAGGGTTATACACATGACATGCCATTGCATACCATTCATGTATTCTCTTAATTGTGTGCGAATAGCATTCCAGTTTGGCATTGCTTTATCTCCCATGAAGCCATGAAACTCTATTGCAGTGAATCCTTCCTTCTCCATCACTCTATTGAGAAGAGTCCAAAATAATACATGTGCCTCTATGTCTTCTATCTTAAACTCATTGATGGCTATTGTTTGTAGCTGTTGTTGAAGAACAGGGTTATACACATGATAGGCCATTATGTGCCATTCATGTATTCTCTTAACATGATCAAAGAACACCCATCATTTTCCCAACTCTCTACTAGGATGCATTTTGTTCACCAGGTTAACTCCAGAATTTGGCCCCCATGTAGACATCTTGAACATAGCATCTTCCAAATCCTGAGATTGCAAGTTGCCCTAGGAATATTATACTCCGAAAGAAGTCGTACTTGCAGGAGAGTTTCAATTGTAGAATAGTTTCCAATCCTTTACTTGTAAGAAGAAGATTCACCTTTGGTTTCTTTTTTCCATTGAGAAACCCTATCACACACAACAAGGATAGAAAATGAATACTCACTCATCGGCCGCTAGTTTATTCAAAGCACCTTCTCATGTTAGCTTACCTTTTTGTGTTTAGAAGTGGCTCCAAGGACCCTAGCAATTTGTCGAGCCTTTGGTAAAAATAGCCTCCAGTATCATTTCCTATGCAATCTTCTATTGTAGATCCTTTGGTCCACTTGAGGGGGAGGCTTGAACTAGATTTGCCACTTTGTCCTTGAAGCACTCGATGTCTACCTTGAGGTACCCTCAGCAACCTCATGGGTGTGGTAACCAAGGTGTATTACACACCTTGTCAGTGGGAGGCCACCAATATTATATGGAAGACAAATGTACAATTTACAAGGACATGTAGCCATGCAAGTAGGGGCCATCTTACAATAAAAACATTGCAATGTCCCTGTTGAAACATTGCCTACCTCGGGTACCTTTAGCAGCCTACCTTTCCAATGGCTATTGTTTTTTAGTCGAGTCCTAACATAACATTGGCATAGTTTTTTAGTCCAGTCCCCTCCACACTTCCTTAGTATTACCACCCCATTAAAGTTTGTGACACTGTTTGTTACATCCTTTCTCCAAATATGACCATCATACTTCATTTCCAAGCCCTTTGTTCTCTTACCATCCTTAGCAGGGGGAAATTCAAAAATATCATTGCCATCATACCTACTTGGAAGTTCAATAGCCTATTCTATTGTGGGTACCTTCAATTATGCAATGCATAGAGTGTTGCCTTCAGGCAATCTCTTGTTGATAATGTCCAACACACTATAACAACCAGATGAATTGTCTTTATTCATATCATTGTTATGGGATCCATCATCAAGGCTTATTGGAGGTGTGGGTCTTTGAGCCTGTCACCAAATACAATGAACCTATTACCAAACTGAATATCCAAAATGTATTCCTTCTCACTTCCTCTCACTAAAAAGGGAACCTCGTCCTCCACTCATGCTTTGGTAAATCTTCATGTTAGACTATTCAACCATAAAATAAGAACTTATCTCACGATGACAACCAACAATACACACACCACTCTGAGTTATTTTTCTCAAAATGTGCAACCCATCCTCGTCTTGCATAGTTGTTATTGTGGAATCCTCCATTTTGATGGATTTTGTGTGTACAAGGAGACTCAAGAGAACTCTATCTAAGAACCTTCCAGTAAAAGGAAGGCCAATAATGTCTTGTGTGCATACTAGTATAGACCACCCAATAAAGTCCTCCCTTACAAACACACAACTCTAGAGTAATTAGTCATAAATAAGACACATGCACAATTAAGTTCCATCCACATCAATAATATCAATTCATTACTCATCACAAATAAGATTTAATATAGTTTAATATGTAAAATTTCATGAGATTTGACGCGTTCTCATGAAAAGAAGGTGATAGGAGATCTCCCTTAGAGAATTGTGAAGGAGGTGGATTCATTTATGAACTTCACCTCCACGTTCAAGGCATTAAGTTCAAGGCACATAGTCCTAAGCATGAAAAAAATCATAGTGTGTAACTTCCCTTAGTCTGTTCATATCCCAATCCCTACACTCTCCTCCATTTATCTTACACCCTTGGTGTACTTAAACCCCTCTCTAGGTATGTGCTCTGTCTCCCTCTCTATCTCTCTCTCTCTATCTCTCCATCCATCTCTCTCTCTGGAGCTTTGAGAAGATGCATTACCCTTCCAACCGTTGGTCATATATGCCCTCGTGTTGCATTCTATCGACGTTAATATTGAGTTCAAGTCCAATCGTTGGTCGTATATGCCCTTGTGTTGCATTCTACTGAAGTTAATACCTCTCTCTCTCTCTCTATCAGTCTATCTCTCTCTCTCTCTCCCTCTATCTCTCCATCCATCTCTCTCTCTAGAGCTTTGAGCAGATTCATTACCCTTCCAGTGGTATTCTACTGGTGGAATACCCTTGGGGCCCCCCAACAGTGCACATTTCAGCCCCTCTTTCCCCACCTGCAGAGGCAACCTCATGGATGCCATGCCAACGACGAGATGACCATTCCACGCAAGTGGAAGTGCACATCATCATCAGACTAGGGGGAGGAGCCCTCTCTTCCCCACTCACCTTCTTGTGTTTATCTCAATATAATAGGGGATGATTTGAGTGGATGCAATAAGGGATGCTTTGAGTGGATGTGATTCTAGTGGTATTTTGTTGATGACGAAATACACTAAGGGCCGCCATGAGTGCATGGATTCACTAGAGCTCAGACGCATCGTGAGCTCAGCCCCACAATAGCATGGATGCACTAGAGCTCAGACATATCATGATCCCTCTACAGGGTATTTAGCCAGCGGAATAGTCTTGGGGAGAAATACTGCACTCGACATCCAAAAGCATGATCATAGTGGATGTCAAGTCACCAGTTGGGCTGATTGTTCCAATTTACCACTTGGGGCTCACCTGTGGGAGATGGAAACCTGTCATCTTGGGGCTACATCATAAAGATCAACATCTCTTGACACATGATGGAACTATTTAGCAATTTTGGTTCTAGGCTTTTTAGATAAAGAGCATGGTGCAGAAGTTGTAGTAGTAGATATAGCTATTGAGGATAAAGCTTCACTGCACTTGAACAGCTTAGTGTCAGCTTCTATTTTGGGAGAGTAGACAATTTTCAAAGTATGCACTAAGTCTTTGCGGAGTTGTTCCATGAATTGGGTAAATTCTAGCCTGAGTTGGCAATCTATGTATCTAAGGCATGGCTTTGCCAAACAATTAGCTAGAGATTGTTTAACAAAAAAGGGTGTTGTATCATTTATAGGCCTTATATAAGGAGCAAAATGGTATTCTATTTCATCAATGGTGAACTTATGTATGCCTTTGAGGACATTGACACTATGAACAAAAGGCATGATCGATTTGAGGAAATGGATGCATTGTTCACCATGTGGGATTGACCTAGTTTTCTCATGGAAGCATACTTTTGTTTTTAGTTTTTGAGTAGGAGAAATAGCAAGCTTGTATACATAAGGATTAGTTTTTTTGGATTTTGATGATGCTAGGGATTAGTGGGGTAAGGAGATAAAGGGGTTATAGATATAAAAGTTTGTGGTATAAGCTCATTCCTCTGGGTAAATTGGATATCTAAGTCCCATGTCTCATAAAGTTTGAGATCAAACCATTTGAGCACGATTGGAGCCATTTTCTCGATGGTGGCATGAGCTTTCATAATTATGGCTTGGTCGTTCTAGTAGGACCATTCACCCCCTCAACGAGACAACCCTCCACAAGGCAACTCCAAATCAAGGAAATCGAGGACTAAGGGCACAGAAATAGCAGCTCCCCTACATCACTCCCATCAACAACATTAATAACATTATCATCATTAGTAGTGAAATCCTGCACAACTTTTCACACTTAAGTGCGTTGGAGGGGGTGGTGATAGTAACATAGCCTCGCTTATATGCATGAGCTCATGATAGCACAAATCAAACATGCATAGATAATCACTAACTGCTTTCTTAATTGGGTCACACATGGACGAGCCCAATGTCCCATGTGGGCCACCGCAATGGTTCTTGATGTGGGACACATGGCATAAATGGTTTTGGGTGCATATATATTAACACTTAACATAGCATTATTCACTAACTGCTTTCTTAAGTGGGTCACACATGATCCAACAACCCGGTGTCCCGTGCTAGTTCCTAACATGGGGCACATGGTGCTTACGACAACATGATAGCTGCTCGCACCACAGAAATAGAAGTGACAACACATGTGTAGCATGGTCGCCTACCATTGCATGGTCACCTTACAAAATTTATATATCCAACCACAAAAGAACGCTTTTCTCCATGGTCACCTTAGCAAATTAACATATCAAACATGGAAAATGGTTTTGGGTGCATATATATTAACATTTAACATAGCATTATTCACTAACTTCTTTCTTAAGTGGGTCACACATGGACCAGCCCAATGTCCCATGTGGGCCACTGCATTGGTTCTTGACGTGGGACACATGGCGTAAATGGTTTTGGGTGCATATGTATTAACACTTAACATAGCATTATTCACTAACCGCTTTCTTAACTGGGTCCCACATAGACTAGCCCTATGTGGGCTACTGCGTTGGTTCCTGACATGGGACATGTGGTGCTTTTTGCAGCCTCATAGTGACACACATGGACCACCATGTGGCCACCATGCTAGTTCCTGACGACGCAAGCTCATGGTGGCTCACAGACTGGCCTAGATTGACCACTGCGTTGGTTCTTGACGCTCACTTGGAGACATATGGAGCTATCTCGGCTACCTTACAAAGCATTTTAGGACTTAACACGTGTTCACGTATGTGAAATGAATGAAGACAGCCAATAGGACATGTGTTTATGGCAACACGATAGCTACTCGCACGGAAATAGAAGCAACAACACACGTGTAGCATGCTCACCTACCATTGGCATGGTCACTTTACGAAATTTATGTATCCAACCACAAAAGAAGGTTTTGCGATGGTCACCTTAGGAAATTAATATATTGAATAGGGAAATTGGTTTTGGGTGCATATATTCATGCTAATAATTGTCTATAAATATATGTAAGGGATTAATATATGTACGAGACACAATGTATTCATCCTTTGGGGGTATTCCACCAAGAATACCCTAGGATCTTGTTACCAGAAAAGGATCTTCATAACGACGATGAGTGTTGCTAATATCATGGCCTTCTATGTGTGTTTGAATGTGTGATTTTTTGTTATGATGTTCAATGCTTTCTATGTTTCAATGTGTGTTTTTTTTTGTTGTAGAAGTCATGCCACCCAAAAAATGGCAAGCAAGCAAGCGGAGATCCAAGAAAGAGTGGGAGAAAGAAAAAACAGCCTCAAGATAAAGAGCAAGCCATACCAATTGTAATGGAGGGTGAACAAGAGAAAGACATGTTAGGAGATGATGGCTTGGAAGGTGAAGACAATCCCCACTTAGATGTTGAAAACCCATATTCAACAAGTAAGAAAGGCAAGGAGAAGTAAGAAATGGATGCTGATGACATTATACCCAAGTGCATTGACAGGCCAATGGGGTCATCCATTATACAGAGCTTATGGTATCCACTCACTCAAGCAATTGTTATGGGCTACCACACCTCTCAAGAGGGAACTCAATGCATTCACCTAAAGGGAGAGTAATAGAACACAACTGTCGTAGAGCACTTACCAATGCTTCGAACTTGAGTCCCTTGAGGCCTCCAAGCTCACTTGTTAAGCTCCAAACCTCCAAGCTCCACCTCTACACTGTCATCGTAGAGTCACTCACATATTCGCATAAGGCAATCACTCTCTCTCACTCTCCTACATAAGCATGAAACATACAAGCATAGAAGAGACACAAATGCTAGGATGCTCTCTCTCAATCTCTCTAAAGACACAAGGAAGAGCTCTCAATAGCACAAAGGGGGATTGTGTCTTTTCATTGTTTATGAGAAAATGCCTTATATACATTTGGCCCTTATTCACACTTGGGCACCCAAAACTTACTTAACTAAGGCCTTGGGTGGCCAATGTCTCATAATGTACAACTTTTATAGTGCCTTTTCATGACACTTATTAATGTCCTCAATTGGAGGAGCATACTTGTTAATCCAAAATGGGATTAACATTCCCCCCTACCTGATATAGGTTCTGTCCACAAAACCTGTTATCGAGGTCGAAAGACCTGGACACTGAACTCATGATGGTAGAAGTTTTGTCGTGATTGAAAATTTTTGAGGATGCTTTTGAATGCTGAGTGTGAATGCCAGAACCCTATTGTCCACCATGTCCTCAAATGTGACATGCATGTATGTAGGAAGATACCACAAGGCGATGATAGTACATCATCATACCCCTGCTAGATGGACCTTGATTCATGTCGAATTGTAGTTGTTCAGCTTCATATCCATCATATGACTCTTTGGGTTGATCAATTAGGAGCACGAGAAATTTTAAGAATCTAACACTGGCCACGATCAGGGATATGTTTCATGTGCTTTGAAGGTAGCATTTGCCTTCATTTTGCATGTAATTTTGGAGTATGTTCCTTGTACTCTTGTACATATTCCAACTTAGATACCTAGTTGCTTATTTATCTAAGTGAATTGTTATTTTTCTACCCCAGCTTTATTGTGTTTATTAGGTAGTTATCATTAGAAAGGCATCAATAATTTAAATAGTTTTCTAATGATGTACTCGGAAAGAGTTATTCCTTGATGTGGTCTCAGGTATATAGAGACAGGTTTTAGTATGTGAAAGTCTGGGATAAGGCCATCTGAATCTTTTTATGTAGGATTTTATTCATATTTCCTAGATGGCATACTAGGGAGTTCCAAATTGGTAAGATATGTATGGGTGGTATCATGGTGGTATGGGACGCTAGCGATTCCTCGTATATATTATCTTATGGGATAATTTGGGCTCAAGATTGTTGCCTTGCTAACATTACTTGGCATGTTAACCCCAACATTCAAAGATAATCTCATTTTTTAAATTCACGTGAAGTTGTAGTGTAGGCGTTCTTTAGATAAACTCCTTTTATCTATAGCATGCATGTTTTGATGAGTGTAATCTCGTTGACATTTTCACTTGTTAAAATCTCATTCTTTAGAGTTCAACGAGTTTATCTTGTTGTGTTCGGATTAAGGAATGTTGGATTCTTCCTTTGTTGGCATTTCTTTCTCTAGTTTCGTCCTTTAGGTGATTTATACAGTCCACCTGATGATTTACGGATGTACATATGTGACTCATCGAGACGTTGATGACTCCCTATGTCGATATGGGTAACTCAGGATGCCGATATGGGTAACTCGGGATGCCGATAATTCTCTATATACAGATGTGGGTATGTCGGGCCGGTGATGGATCCCTAGTTCCTGTCGTTATAATGCTATGTCTTCCTACTTTATTTTGAATGGTTTACAATGAGGAAACTACTTTGAGTATGAGTTTCTTTAATCATATACAGTCTGATGGGCAAAAAGAGCGTGTGAATCAGATTGTAAAGGATATGCTTCGTGCAAATGTCTCTAGAAAATCATCAAATTGGGAAAATTATGTTTCAATGATGGAATTTGCCTATAACAGTTCTAAACATATGGCTAATGGTTTTAGTCCGTTCATGCTATGTATGGGTATCAACCCAAGGCACCTATTGATGTCGATCTTAAGGACATTGAGCTTGCATCGAGAGGGATTTCTTGCGTGATATGCAGGAAATGCTGATCGAAGCTCGAGATTCTATTAGGAGTGCTTAGGATAGGGCATAGTTTTATGCTCTCTCAGATTTTTTCAATAGGAAAATGCTCGAAATTATCTCCTAGATATTGTGGTCCATTTCAAGTTATACATCGGATTAGCAGGGTTGCGTATGAACTAAAAATGCACAAATTTCCTTCTTTTCATGTTGCAAGAGTGCAATGTTTAGAGAGAGGAAAAGTATGTTATGTGCACATTATATGTGCATATACTAGGAGGCTAACCATGTTAGGCTTGTGAGCATGGGTAAATGGAGAGTCAAGAGCCACTTGAGGGCCCTCCTATATAATAGGGACATGGGGCACACTCAAGGGAGGCTGGGTTATGTTATGTTATCTTGTATAGAGGATTGTATTTACTCTCATGCCATTTCACACTACAGCTACATGCTGTTGGATTGGAGTCATACCTCTTGGTGGGGGTATGGGACATCAAGGTTAAGGTATGAGATACTTCATTGTATTCATGTGTGCTTCCCTTGGGGTCAGGGGTGGTTGGGTAGATGAGTTTATGCCTGGTTTATGCATGTTTATGCATGATAATTATCTGAAGAGATCTTAGGGTTTTAATTACCACAAATGTATGATGGTAGCGAAATGTAAAGAGTTTGAGTTTCACATTATCCAAAAGTACAATAGGTCTTGAAGATGTTCTGTCTGCCATTTTAACAATTAGATCTGCTCTTTTTAGATTGGGTTTTTCCCAGTTTTCCTAGCAATGTTTTGTGATTATGCTACCCCCACCCCACCATCCAGGATAGCCAGTGCCTGTTGCTGCTGGTACTCGTCATGATGAATCAGGATTGTAGCATTTGTGTCATCACTTTCATAATAACGTCCCAATTGACTAACTGGTATCTTGACAGCTCGAGTTTCCCTTGTGTGTTTTAGGGTCTTTTCTACCAGAGGCGATAGAACATCATCTGTAGTGTCTCGGCTGGCCTTAGTCGGCCTTCTACCCATTCCTTTATGTCTATCCATAGGGTTGGTGAACTGCGTAGTAGTTTTCCCAATCGCATTTGCACAGATGTGGATAGTACAGTCGCGAGGCGGCTTCCCATGTCTCTGGGTTCTTTGACGATTGAGGGTTACCTACATGTATGTGTCTTGTATTCATCCCTAGGGAAGGAATGGATGGACTCACTCTCTGCGCATTTTCCTCAAACATTGTGTTTGCTTTCTTGAGATCCTTCTTTTGTTTCTTCTAGAATTGGAGTAGGTACGTCCAATTCTCTTTCCCTTATTGGCTCATTTCTTGGAAACATTGTATCCTTCTAACTAAGGCCCTCGTGTCTTCGAGCTTCCTTATCTCCTCTTTGGCATTTGGATACTCACTGACTCCTTTAGGGGTTGATGGTCTCTCTCCCTTTGCTCCTCTAGGTCCGGCTCTTTGTGGTTGATTGCTTGATCCCCTTCTTCTCTCGATTGGCCGATGTCAATCGTATCTTCTTCAGATCCATCGTGGATTGTGACCTTTGTGTCACCCTTACCCACTTTTTTCACTCATCTCCTACGGCCAATTCTGGAAATGGTCACATCTGCTTGGTTCTTCCCCTTGTCTCCCAATTGGGCTTGGGCTCATGTTAGGACATTGAGTGGTGTGCTATTTCCACGCTGCACACTAATGGCTCGGATGGTGGCTTGATTAGAAGTGGAAGTCAAACCACTTGCGTGGTATGGACAATCTTTGATCAAATGATCAATACCACATTTAGTACAAGTGAGTACTAGCATGTCATTGGGCGAAGCAGTCAAGTGTTGGGGTTGGTGCATATGAACCCCATTCTTGTTTGGGTACTCAGCGATTCGATGCGGCCTACCACAGCCAAAACATTGTAGTGGTCCTCTCCTCATGTTTGAGTTCATGTCCTTACCCTTCCACTGCATTGTGGTTTGAAACACAAGTACTGATGTGTTGTTCTGTAAGACATAGAATTCAGGTGTGACCTCCACAGCTTTCTCATAGTATTCTCCACTAAGTTTCACTTCACATACCATATCAATATCTTATGATAGCTCTTCAATCAATACTTGGTTGATTTTAGCATGTGGTGGTTGTGGTGGTAGAATAGGTGGTGGTAGAGGTGAAGTGTCCCCTGTACCCGGAACATCCCCCTAGGCAAATAGGAGGAGTTGCATTGTCCTGCCAGCTGTAGTGATTTGTCTAGGTGGTGTTGGTAAGGCCAATGGAGCTCTAGGTGCAACTATTTGGAACCTTGGATATTTGCACATTGAAGTGTCATGATTCCCTAATTTTACACAGTGTGCACAATAGAGTAGTGGCCTTACTCTTAACTGTGGACATTTGGTGGTAGTGTGATTCAATCTACATATGGAGCACCACACCAATTTCCTACGGGGGTAAAGATGGATATGCCCATGCCCAGATGTTTCTCTTCCCTCCTTTACCTTTAATTTCCTTAATACTGCGTTACTGAGCTCGTCCATAGTCATGTTTCTCTTCCCTCCTATACCTTTAATTTCCTTAATACTGTGTTATTGAGCTCGTCCACAGTCATGTTTTTGACTTGCTTACTCTGAGTTCCAATCTCTTGGTGACTCAAAACACGCAAAGTCGCCATTGCCGAAGATATTCTGACATCTTCTGGTTGTGGCAATTCCAGCATATTATCTTCATATTCAATTGCTAGTTTGCAACATGCATCTAAAGTGACTGGTTGGGCTAGTACCAGATAATCATGCAGTCTCATGAAGAGAAAAGCCTTGACATGGGGGTGGAACTAAGAAATAAAACTTGTACTTGGGCTAAGTTCAACAGTATTTCGCAGTGAGTTTGATATCATAGGTAAATTTACAAACTTAGACATGAGAAACCCATCTTTACAGAGATGTCAAGAGTTGCAGTCTCAACAACAATACACATGGATGCCACAACATTGTGTGGGTTTTTATTCATTGTGTGGGTTTTTATTCATTGGTTGGCATGAGATCACAAGCTCCAAGTAAAGAACAATCATAGTAAGAGACTAGAGAATGCCATCCAGTATGCTAGGATTTATGAAGAGATGATGGCCGACTAGACAATGAAGAACATCTTTAAGAAACCTCAAACCAAAAGAGCATCTGGGCAAGCTTCTCGCATAAACAAAAGTTTAAGTCTCAAAAGGCTCCACAAAACCAAACCCAATCTTTGGGTGAATCTAGTCCAAAGAAGGATCAAAAACATTAGCAAATCCTCCAAAAAATTAGGGAGGACAAGTGTTTCTCTTGCACAGTAAGGGCCATATAAAGGCAAGCTTTTCGAAGGCCAAGACAAAGATAGCTCATTTGATCGAAGTAATAGGTAACCCTCAAATTTCTTTTGTGAATATTATTATTTTAGGTTAGAATGCTTGCATGGAATGTGTTTTCCACATGGAAATCTTCGGTCCTAATGACTTGATACATATGTATGGGCCAATTTCAGGGAGGACTATGCACATTCTTTTTTGACCTTGGTAGCACTCACAACTTTGTTAATGCCAAACTTGTGTAGAAGCTAGCAGTGAATGTATTAAAAAGTGATCATGTGTATCGTATAAACTTGGGAAGGACTTGGATAGATCTGGGATAGGTGTGTGTCTCAGATATTACTAATATATACTCAGAAATGTAGATTGAAAGGGTCATGTTTTTTTCCTTTGTAATGGAAGATACTCAAGTGTCTATTTTTTATAACTCAACAAGACTTTGTAATATAATGTATATTTGTTATGCAGTAAGACTTTTTACTATAATGTATATTTATTATGAAGTGTTTAAATGTGTCAATACCATTTTATCCAATGTTAATAATGGTCTAGAACAGTTAAGTTAGATGTTAAGGAAACACTGATTTATAAAGCATCAATGCACAATTTCATAGATGTTTTCTCGACTGAGCTAGGTTGTGGTATTCTAGCTAGATGGTTTGGTTAATCTCACATGATTATTTGAATCCCAAGGTCTCATCATTTGAGGATGAGCCAGTTGGGGAAGGACAAGATTGCCTAACAATAGCCAGAATATCTCAAGATTGGGATGGATTGCATGGTATATTTCCCTATGGGAACTCCATTAGGATGAGATTTGTTAGATGTGTGGACATATGTGAATTGTTTCACTATTATTACAATAGTTTATCTATAGGGCAAACCATGACATGGGGTGGAGATATAGTGCACCAAGGCTTAGTTAGGAAGGATTGATCACCCTGACTCAGCTTTCAATGACTCAAGAAAATTTTATGTGTGTGTCCTAGTGGTATTGGACACTAAGATTTGCAACATGTAGAGGTTTTGGGTGTGCCTATATCTTCTTACCTTGCTACGTCGTATCCTTACGGGGATAGTTACCTATGGGATACACACGACTTGATAAGGAAATCGAAAGGGTAATTTGGATGGGGTTGATAGGATTGGTGGGGGGAATATTTTACCCAATTTTGTGGTGACTTGTATGAGGGCTATGTTGAGTCAATGGGCATTTCATTCGGTATTGGCAATAGGTCCAAGTGAGTTCCATTGACTTAGACTGACTCAAGGATCATTCTGAAAGAAATCAAGGTGGGAAGAGGTTTGAGCCATTCATAATATGAGAAATAACTTCATAGCTTCATACATAGTGTGAGTGCTACATGGGCTTTATATAGCCTTGGATCTAGTCTTAGATGACATCACTGATGATGTAGATGAGCTAGATGCTTCTCCTAAATATGCTCCACGACCCCTTTGATGTAGGGATGCCCCTTGACATGTGGAATGATGCTACATACTCTGATTAACCTTAGGATAACACTTCATCCTATGCACATTTATTTGATGGCTAAGGGACAAGTTGGGCTTATATTTCTAACACCCATCTTAAGCCAAACTTACACTCTAGTAAAAGTTTTGAGCCCAACAACATACCCCCCTTGATACATTAGAGTCTCAACCATACAATAACAAGGTTTGAGGAAGAAAACAACTAAGGTTTTTTTACCATACAAGAGTGGACAATGACAATCTTTTACAAAGCATAGGAATCATCATCATAGGTCCAACAATACCGAGGACTTCTACAAAGTGATTTTCTTCAACAGTGTTGACCTTCTCTTTCTTCTTGTCCTTAAGGTAGCATCTTTGTGATGGATGATTTGTCTTTCCACAATGCACACAAGGGTTGTTGGTGAAGCAATCCTTTGTTTGGTGATTAGTTCTCCCACAGGTTGCACATTTCTTCTTATTGTTGATGGTGGAGATCGCATAGGCACCTTCTTGGAAGTCTTTGATTTGTTTTTTCTCTTCTTTCTACAAAGAGTTTATCACACTTTCCAAAGAAGGAATATGATCCTTCTATTTATGCACGGTGACAAGTTGATCAAATTTTGAAAGGCATAGTCTTCAATAAGATGGCAATAGAGTCTTCTTTGGGTATAGGGGATTGGACATACACAAGTTGAGTCATAAGACTCTTTAACCTATTTTGATGTGAGTGAAGCCACTCCTTCATTTGCTTCTATTGTGAGTCCATAGAGTTGCATTTTAAGACTAATCTTAGAATGCTTTGCTTTAGCACCAAAAATTTTCTCAAGTGTTTCCCAAGCTTGAGTCGCAGTGTCAGCATCATCTATATAATGTATAAAATTATCATCTAATGCTATGATTACTATCCCTAAAGCTTGTTCATCCTTTGCTTTACAAAGCAACAGTGGTAGCTCTAGTGTGACAACTCCTTCTCCCTCTCCTTCTACTTGTGGTTTAACTAAGCTCCATAAGTTCTTTCTCATTAAATGTCCCTTCACCTTTGTTTGCTAGGTGTGAAACCCTATACCATTGAACTTATCAGGACTCTTAGAATTAGAAGCCATGATTCATGTGGATGCCATAGATAGGGAGGTCTTACCCCACTGAGGAGATATACTCGAGGGAGTGTCAATCCCTTACAGAGGTGGCTTTCAAGCTTCACACCTATTATCTATGTGGATAGAGATGTGATAATGCTTAATCAAAGGCCTTTTGTGTGTATGTGTGTATGAGATAACATTATTATGATCATTAAAAAAGGATTAAGCAAGATCATTACCACCAAGCATTAAAATGCTTTATGTAGAAAATTTTCAGTAGAACCCCCCCCCTACAAATCAACTTTCCATTGGAGATTGGGTGCACCATTTGGCAAGCCCTTTTAGGAGATGATAGAGCATATTGGGGCACATGTACAGCTCAGAGGAATTGAATCAATTCCTTTTGTGGAGGGAGAACAAGCCACTGTAGAGCAGCCGCCTCTAAGACGCGATGACGATTTGGGGAAAAACATAATGCCGGGTCGTGGGGAGCAGTGTGCACAATTGAGGAGATGGCGACCTACGCCCAGAGAAGAGGGAGAGATTTTGTGAAGAAAACACGTCGAGATATGCCCTATAGAAGGCGGTGGAGATCCTCCAATCCAAGTGGGTACTGTTTTGGGAAAGCCTATTTTGGCTCCACCAATGGTGGGTGATTAATAACTTGATTAATATGCTAATTAGTAAATAAACCTAATGAGGGCCTTGGGAACATAACCTGGCTCTGATACCATGAAAGAAATCAAGGTGGGAAGAGATTTGAGCCATTCATAATATGAGTAATAACTTCATAGCTTCATACATAGTGTGAGTGCTACATGGGCTTTATATAGCCTTTGGATCGATGACATCACTGATGATGTAGATGAGCTAGATGCTTCTCCTAAATATGCTCCACGACCCCTTTGATGTAGGGATGCCCCTTGACGTGTGGATGGACATGTGGAGTGATGCTACATACTCTGATTTGACCTTAGGATAACACTTCATCCTATGCACATTTATTTGATGACTAAGGGAAAAGTTGGGTTTATATTTCTAACACATTCCACTTGTTAGGGTGGAAGTTAGTCAGTACCATATTTGAAACTAGTTGTTATTCTGGGATGATAGAGTCTGTGTGTTGGATTGTGCTGAGATTAGGGAAGAAAATTATTATGATCCTACATAAGTCATTTGGAGATTCACGACGATGACCTTGTGTTTTTATGATCATCCTTAGCTTGATGGTAGACGAAGAAGGTGGAATCAGGTTTTAGAGGTTATCCTCCATGCATATAACTCTAGGAAATACCATTTTATTAGGCGAGGTATATACACCTATGCTCAAGTTTGCATATGGTACTAGCTGAGAATATGGTTTTGGTACTAGCTAGAATATGTTTGGTAGGCGTTTGCCTATGGTATTACCTATGATCGGGTTTGCCTATAGTACTACTGAGAATATGGTTCTATTGGGAGAGGTATATACATATGATTGAGTTTTCCCATGTTACTATTGAGAATATGGTTATGATAATAGCCAGAATTTGTTTGGTGTAGGAGTTGGGTTCAAACCCAAATTCCCTCAAACTTTGATAGCTTGAAGGAGATAGTTATGGTGCCTGATAGTTAGGAGTCTCTGAGAGGGAGGTATGATATCCCCTAGGTACAAGGATTACCAGATGCTAAAAAGGATGGGTATTATGTTATAGCTAGCATATATTTATCTTTGGTGATTTCAGGTTTCTAATTCCTTCAGGAGTTGGAATACTAACGGATGGGCTATGGACGTGAGCAGGTTCTGGTTTTTGTCTTCTTCCATGGTCATATGTTGGAGGAATAACAACTTTGGTTGAGCTACTTCCTTGATATGTGGCTATGTGGATTTGATAGGTGGGTATACACCTGATTTCAAAGATAGTTAATGCAAATAGCTTGTTTCTCCTTCATTTATTTCCAAGAGTGGAAATGTCCTAAGTGGGGGGAGGAATGTTATATAGCTATCACTAACCCTTAGGGTTAGAGACTAATCAAGTGCAGGGAAAGGGAAGCCCTAGGACTAGGGAAAGAAGGCAAATTCATGTGGCTAGGGTTTAAATTTAATATATTATACAGAGAAAGTATGGCTTAGACATGCTGTCCAAGTATGGTATGATAGGTTGTAAGCCTATTTCAGTGCCTTTATAAGCCTATTTTAGTGCTGTTTGAGTAAAATACAAAGCTTTTTATAGATACATATGAGCGTTTGGAGGACCATACGTATAGTGGGTAGTTTGATCTACATGACCATTAGTAGGTGAGATTTGAGCTAGGTTGTTAGAATTGTGAGTTAGTTTATGTAGGTCCCCAAGAAAGCCACACATGGATATGGCTAGATGGATTCTCAAATACATAAATTCTACAATTGATTATGGACTTTTCTATGAGGCTGGCAGATATATGCATTAGTATACATATGCTAATTGGGCTAGTAGTGTTTATACATGAGATCTACTAATAGCTTTTTGTTTTATTTTGGGAGTACTGATGTGAGCTAGAGCCCGGATAGTTGCTTAGCAAGTGTAGAGGCAGACTACAGGGGTGCTGCTATGGCAGCTTATGAGGTAGCTTAGTTTCAGAAGCTACTTGGTGATATGGGTGGGCCATTATTATTTATTGTGACAAGATGAGTAGCACACGGCTAGCCTTTCTCTCTTGTGTGCTTGTCTACTTTTGTGTGTGTGTTTGCTTGTAAGGAGCTTAAGGTCATCTTCTCCCCTGCATTCTTCTCATGTTTGACATGTGATTTTGGGCATGTTATAGAAACAAATTGTGTCATAAATATTTAATGCAAGAAAAATGATTATGCAATAAACATAGTACATGCCACACATCATTTACAAGAAATACTACATTAAAGAACTATCACTGAAGATTGAAAACAAGATTAAAAATGCATTTGTGTATCAAACACCCAATTATACTAAAAATGTCATTAAACGGAGCACCAAGAGAGTACAAGACTCAACATTACATTTGCTTAGCAAACACCCAATTATACTAAATATGTCATTGAATGGAGCACTAAAAGAGTATATAAGACTCAACATGTATGCCTAAAGACACATCACATACAAAAATATAGCCACTATTATTAACATCAATATATTATAAATATTGATTATGCTCAGTAAAGCATATCTTTATGCAAAAGATGGTGATTGAGATGGAGAAAAAGTCGTGTGGTGATGCAAATCTTACAAAATTTTGAAGAAAGTGTTCGCTTTTAAATAAGTGGCCCACACTATATACCAAAAGTTACTCTGCAGCATTAAGATAAATACTATGTAATAGATTTTTTAAAAAAAATACGAGCAGGGAAAGACTTATTTTAAAAATTCTTCTTCTTTTCCCCTTCTTCCTTTGTTTCTCTTACTCAAAGAGATTTCCCTCCTTTTCGGGGTTTTATTTGGGAAGTTGTTTACCCTCCTTTTTAGGGTACAGTCCTCTTTGGATAATTGTTTGCCCTCATCTTCTTTGGGTAGTTTTGCTCTATACCGCATTAATTTTTGGCGTTGATAGCCTCTAAGAGAATGGGCATTTATATCAGGCATTGCCTTAGCATAAGCTGCTTAACACAAAAAATACCTTGCCCTCGATGCCCACAACCCTCGTCCATATCCGAATATACGTATTGTTTCTTTCTTCTCTTCATCAACACAATGTTTTCTACATTATGCTATATCTTTAAATATCCTAAGTATGCTGACAAAACCTTTAAGGCCATTAATGGAATGCGTGGATCATCTGAATATTTTGAATGGTAAATGATCAAAACGTATGGAGGTATCCTTGAAATATAATGGGACAAGGACTAAATCTCTTCCAAAATAAAAATATGTTTACTTCCACCTCGGTTGAGAAATCCATCTTCATTTGCTATCTCAAGTTACAAATAGAGAAAAGATAATTTACTTTACAAAAATAAAATCCTGGAAAAAAACAGATTCTAAATTTATTCTTATAAATATCTTTTTGTTCTTATCTTCAACAAGTCGCATATCCTCCCACAAGTCAATTGAACCTTGTGGAGGGATCTCTCCTTCTTCTGAGCATGGAGTCTTTGGTTGCTCTCTTCTCATATTAGAGATTCCTATGCTTTCTTGAATAGCCAAAACTCTTCTTCTGTGGAGAGGGTGTTTTCTTGTTCTTCAATATTTTTAAGGCACATTTCTATACCCCGGGCGCCTTATTATCCTTTAGTGGGAAGGATGGTAGGCATGGGAGAATGATCTCCTTCTCTGAAACCTCTATAGAAACATCCTTTTCCTCTCACACAATTAACCTTGCCTTAAAATCAGCAGCATCAAAATCCTTGCTCATTATTTCTTCTTATGCCTTATCCAAGACCGTTTCTACATCATTAGTTTCTTCTCGATTTTCAATATCTCATAAAAATTCTACAGATTGCACATTAAATGCCCTAGAGTCATTCAATGGTATAGGATGTAATAGCTTTTCAAATCTGTATCTTAAAATCTTGCAAGTGTGCTTGTCCTTGTCCATAAGAGTGACCCTATGAGCATGGGTAGAACAAATGTAATTGTCAATAAAAGAAAGTCTATAATAAAATCTTCTAGATCCTCTTGAATGGCATATACTGCATTGGAGGCCCATCTCATCCCAAGCTTCCAGTCATCACAAATTTGTCTCACAATTCTCATAAATGTAAGCTTGGATATGAGAAGCTCAACATGCCTCCGGGCCCCCTTATATCTCTTAATGAATTCATATGCTGGTTAATCCTCTTCTTTAGGTTCTTCCTTGATATTTTAATTTGATTTACTACTTTCTTTGGTAAATCTTGTTAAATTTGCAGCAATGTGATGAGCTATGGTGGATCAAATGCTAGAATCAACATCATTAACAAAGAGATTAGATGATAATTAAGATGTGATTTAGTGAGTAATTAATTGATAGCTTAATGTAGGCATGGGTAATCAAAAACCAGCAAATTCTCATTAGTCCAATGCCTCAATTTATAGAGTTTACATCCAAGCATCTAATCCCACTGATTTCTCCTTGATTCATTCCACCTCTTTTGCTTGATTCTCTCCACCCGTTTACTTTTCCCAAAATATCTCCACACCTCCTAAATCTCCTCATGCTACCCTTTATTCTCTCCTAGTAAATACTTCTCACCTTTTCACAACTTCTCTCACATTTAGAGATTCTCTTTTACAGCCTCTTGCTAAGGGCTTGTTCCCGCACACACCCTATTCACTTTTATATTTCAACAAATCTGGACCTAGTCCAACCATCCTTGATTTTTATTTTTTTTGTTCTAGCCATCTATGACCTGTTAATCAGAAACAAGAAAGCAAATCAGACGTCTTAGAAGTATCACGTGATTTATGAAATTCAAAAAGATCCATTTGCTTTTTTTACGCCATAATTCTAGTTGCCTAATGTGCAAGCATGCAAAAAGCAATATGTTTAATATGAGAGCAAGCATGAATTAGCTATTGAAACTTCAAAAAGATGGATAAAATGTACACTTCTTGCCTAATGGAAAGAGGGCACGAAGAGGTTGCTCCGATAACCCCCCCTCACTCCTATCGTGTCGTCTTTTTAGTGATATACGAGATATCCAAAACGGTGTTTGAAGGTTGACTATACTCAAAATCCTGACAAATGACCAAAAGAATATATTGAAAGCTCACAATTCTCAAAATAGTGAGATGTTGAAAGCTGACAGTTGGTGGGGGCATTGAGAATGACGACGTGATTTTAAGAATATGGAGAAGATTGGATGCGCTATTTGTGTTGTGTTTTTACATGCACGAAAAAAGTGAAAAAATGCATCCACATATTTATAGGCCGCGATAAAGGAGACACGTGGTAGTATGGAGACACGTGGCTATACGAGCACATGTGCCAACCACTTGTAATCTGTACTTACACGTGTGGCCATACAAAAATGTGTCTTGGTGTTCGTGCATCCACACGTGTCTTTGTATTTTGTGCACCCACACATGAAGGTCACATGTGTGGGTGTACGTGGCACACGTGGCTCATGCGTGTGGAGTACGACCATGTGGCATCAGTGTACGGTTGCCACGTGTGTCCGTATAGCCTTCACGATTATATATAAATGTCTAGGGTCATTTTTTATTTTTTTGTTGTCACTTTCCACCTGAACCACAACCCCCTAAGCTGCCCAAGCCACCCTAGCCCTAGCTGCGTGATCCTAGCTCATGCAAATAAGGGCATCAGAGGAGATCCAAGCACCATATTCACACTGTCCTTCCAGAGCACCTGTCTTCATATTCGGAGCAGTTTCCAGAGCACTTGACTTCAAATTAAATTTTTTGCTAGTTAACCATGGTGGAAAGATGGAACAAATTAGGCAGCACGGACGCAGACACCCTCGGATTCACGGTATCGCGCCATCCTTCCAGATCCTACAAAGTAGCTTCTACTATTTTTGGTCATTTCCAGGTATTTAGTTTGATTCCTAGTCTATTGAAATGGGTTCAAGTGATGAAGGTATACCTATGGTAGAGAAAACACCTAGAGAAAAGCTCTTTGACTTTCTGCAAGTAACAGGTGCATAGTATATGTTTGTTTCCTATAGGGAATGCTTCAATGTAAGTTTTGCCTTGTGTTTAGTCATTGATCATTTCAAGGAGTACTACGAAGAAGAAATAGAAGCTTTCCTTGCCTTGATAGATGATGGTGCTTTAGATATTGAAGGTATAAGGTTTGATTATCTTGGCAGTCTGGCAAAGACTTCTTTAGAGAAGGCCAGGTTACAAAAGAAGTATGATGCACTTCCTGTGCATTTAAAAATCACTATGGAGCAGTGTAGCCTACAATGCCATATGTAATTGTGCCCTATAATGAGAAGTATTTTATTTTAAATAATTTTGTTTTAAATACATCCTTTTATACTTCTCTATCAATGATCATTTTCTTCTTTTTTGTTGTGTAGGAGCCATTGGAGTGTATTTATAATTGATCTCAAGAAAGAGAGACATGTTTCTTGAATTCCATGCTTGGTATACATGGAGAATCAAAATTGTAAGTTTTTAATTTAAATGGTGATTGTCTTTAATTATTCATATCTTATTAGATTGAATAATCTATGTGGTTTGTTATTTTGCAGGGCACCTAAGCACATCCTCCACTCCTAGAAAATAAAACTCCACATTAGTTTTTCATTTTGCTTGTATGTTGTCAGAGTATCAATGATAAGTTTAAAGTTTTTAATAGAGATTTTGTTGAGAGTTTCAACAAGAACTATCATTGCTATAGGTTCCATTTTACAAACTGATGGAAGCTCATGTGGATGGAGAGTGGTCACAAATACATGGAGATACATGCAATCAAAATTTCTAGTAGACATATCAAAAAGAGTAGTTGTGAGTATTTTTAACAAACAAATCAAAAAGAGTAGTTGTGAGAAATTTATACATTTTTCTTAAACTTTCATATCATACTAATATATACTAACATTCACACCAGAATTTTTTTATAGTTTATAACTTCATGTTATACAAACACATGCATTTGGTGGGTGAGAGAAAAGGTGATGAGATTAATGCTCAACAATTGTGTAGATCTTCCCATAGATCTAGGTTCACCACCACCGCCAATCCCACCTAAGATGACAAAGAAGCCATTGAAAAAGAAAGGACTTCCCATGTGTCTCCACATTGAAATTCGGGCCATCTTCAAAGAAGAAAATGACAGAGACGGAGAAAAAGGGAAAGGCTTCTTGAAAACAGAAATAGTCTAAGGAAAAAGAGGGTAAGTCAAAGAAAACAACATGCAAGAAGTCAGAGTCCAAGACGACCAAGGAATCCGAAGAGGCCAAAGCTTCTATAGACACCGACCAACCAAAGCAAGAGCCATATGAGTAGAAAATATTTTTGTTCTCATGATTTTAAACCAACCAATTTGTATAGATACCATTGCAATAAATATATATATGAAATTAATATTGAGGTCAATTTCTCATTTAAAATTGGTCATCTTGTCTTAATAATTGGTGCAACAGTAGTGGCTCTTACGGGTCCAATAACAGTAGCTCCTTCATTTACATCTAAGGATTTTGTCGATGAGAAAAAAGAGAGGAACCTAGAGGTGGTTGACTCTTGGCTTCATTGTATGTTGGAATGTACACTTTAAGTATCATCCATTCCCAAAAGCTTGAAAGATTTAGATAGTTATGGATCTCGTGAAGAGAAAAGCCTTAACATGGTGGTGGAACTAAGAAATAAAACTTGTACTTGGGCTAAGTTGAGAGTATTTCGCAGTGAGTTTGATATCATAAATAAGTTTACAAACTGACATGAGAAACCCATCTTTTGAGACATATCTACAGAGATGTCAAGAGTTGCAGTCTCAACAATACACATGGATGCCACAACATTGTGTGGGTTTTTATCCGTTTGGTTGGCACGAGATCACAAGATCCAAGTAAAGAACAATCATAGTAAGACACTAGAAAATGCCATCCAGTATGCTAGGATTTATGAAGAGATGATGGCCGACTAGACAATGAAGAACATCTTTAAGAAACCTCAAACTAAAAGAGCATCTGAGCAGGCTTCCAGGCATAAACGAAAGTTTAAGTCTCAAAAGGCTCCACAAAACCAAACCCAATCTTTGGGTGAACCCAGTCCAAAGAAGCATCAAAAGCATTAGCGAATCCACCAAAACATTAGGGAGAGCAAGTGTTTCTCTTGCAATCAAAAGGGCCATATGAAGGTATTTTTTTTGAAGGCCAAGACAAAGAGAGCTCATTTGATCAAAGTAATAGGTAACCCTCAAATTCTTCTGTGAATATTATTATTTTAGGTGAGAGTGCTTGCATGGAATGTGTTTTCCACATGGAAATCTTTGGTCCTAATGACTTGATACATATGGATGGGCCAATGTGAGGGAGAACTATGCACATTCTTTTTTGACCCTAGTAGCACTCACAACTTTGTTAATGCCAAACTTGTAAAGAAGCTAGGAGTGAACGAATAAAAAATCTGATTATGTGTATTGTATAAACCTAGGAAGCACTTGGATAGATTTGGGATAAGCGTGTGTCTCAGATATTACTCATATATACTCAGAAGTGTAGATTGAAAGGGTCATGTTTTTTTCCTTTGTAATGGAAGATGCTCAAGTGTCTATTTTCTATACCTCAGCAAGACTTTGTAATATAATGTATATTTGTTATGCATTAAAACTTTTTAATATAATGTATATTTATTATGAAGTGTTTAAATGTGTCAATACCATTTTATCTAATGTTAATTATGGTCTAGAATAGTTAAGTTAGAAGTTTAGGAAACACCGATTTATAAATCATAAATGCACAATTTCACAGATGTTTTCTCGACTGAGCTAGGTTGTGGTCTTCTAGCTAGAAGGTTGTTTATTTTTACAGGATTATTTGAATCCCAAGGTCTCATCCTTCGAGCATGAGCCAGTTGGGGAAGGACAAGATTGCCTAAGAATAGTTAGAATATTTCAAGATTGGGATAGATCGCATGGTATATTTCCCTATGGGAACTCCATTAGGATGAGATTTGTTAGACGTGTGGACATGCGTGAATTGTTTCACTATTATTACAATAGTTTACCTGTAGGGAAAACCATGACATGGGGTGGAGATGTAGTGCACCAAGGCTTAGTTAGGAAAGGACTAATCACCCTGACTCAATGACTCAAGGAAATTTTATGTGTGTATCCTAGTGGTATTGGACACAAGGATTTGCAACATGTAGAGTTTTTGGGTGTGTCTATATCTTCTTACCTTGCTATGTCCTATCCTTTACGAGGATAGTTACCTAAGGGGTAGGTAGAGTTACACAAGACTTGATAAGGAAATCGAAAGGGTAAGTTGGATGGGGTTGATAGGATTGGGTGGGGGGAATCTTTTACCCAATTTCGTGCTGACTTGTATGAGGGCTATGTTGAGTCAATGGGCATTTCATTCGGTATTGGCAATAGGTCCAAGGGAGTTCCATTGATTTAGACTTAAACTCAGGGATCATTCACCTTGTTAGGGTGGAAGTTAGTTAGTACCATATTTGAAACTAGTTGTTATTCTGGGATGATAGAGTCTGTGTGTTGGATTGTGCTAGTGGTATAGGACACTTGGGCTGACTAGCATGGACTCACAAGAGTGGAACCTTAGCCCCTAGCTTAGGAGAGGTTTGTGGATGAGAACCTACGGTTCGGTGGTAAGCTTGCCTACATATTAGGTGATCCTTGGGAGGTGTCCCTCACATCTGAGTGCTCCAAGCACTCCAAATCCAATGTTCAATCCCAAGAGGCATATGTTACAAGTGTAGACTCAATCATGGTTACAAGGATTGTTCCTAGAAAGACAATCACAAAAGTATGTATTACCACTTCGAAGAGCTTTAACTTGCTAAGCATGCAAGGAAGACTTATTAATATACTTCCCCTTAATGCCATCACAAGGCTCCAAGACAATACAAGGGTAGCAGATAAAGAGACATAGCAAGGTTTCCAATAAGTATAAAGTCTAGGCTTCAACTTTGAAGCAAGTAGGAAGAGTGTGAGGAACAAGTCCCAAAGGTTGCAGTACACCCAAAAAATGAAACCAAAGGTGCAAAAGAAGAATACCTCGAATAGCATATACAAAAACAAAATGTATAATAAGTTGTTAAGGAAAATGCCATTGTAACTATTGAAAGTGGTTTAAATGAGAGATCTGAACTATTCTCCTTTGATCCCCCATAAAAACTCATCCTAGAAGCTCTTAGTCAGTGGTATAGGGGACAAGGAGAACCAAATGATCCAATGATAGCCACTATTTTGAGCTTGTGAATAAGGTTGATTAGAGATGTTAAAAAAACTTAATTATGCCTAATGAAGACACTAATTTTTGCTAATGTAGAATATTGAGAGTGACATACTGAGCTAGCTATACTGACCTAGCTCTACATACCATGTTGAAAGAAGTGGATTATTTGAAGAGAGTATTGAGAGCATAAACATGAGAAGTGAGAGCCATGGTGGGTGGAAGATGGAACAAGACATCTTAGCTCCTTAATGAGAGAGGAAGTATTGGTATTAAAAGAAATATCTAAAAATAACATTGGTGAGGAAAGGAAAAAAACTATAGAAAAAGGATTAAATGAAATCATAGTTGAAGAGGGCCCCAAAACTAGAGACCAAGGTATGGTATTCAAAGATATAAAGGCACCCACTTTTAGTGGAGAAGAGAAGGAGAGTGTAAGATCCCTGTTCCCACCGTGCAACAAATTCAGGGGTGCTAGCAGCAGAAGTAGCACTTCTTGCGCGGGGCAGGGTCCCACACTCGGGGCCTCTCGCCCCCATGGATATTCGAACAAGAGACTAATCCATCGATTTTTCCAAAACTAGAGCATTAACACTAATTAAAGAGATTAAGGTAGAGATGGATCACATGATGGGATTTTGTTATTACAGAGGCATGTTGTCCAAGTATGGTATGATAGGTTGTAAGCCTATCAGTGCCTTTAAAAGCCTATTTTAGTGCCATTTGAGTAAAATACAAAGCTTTTTATAGATACATATGAGCGTTTGGAGGAGGACCCCATGATGTACATCTGTATAGTGGGTAGCTTAATCTACATGACCATTACTAGGTGAGATTTGAGCTATGTTGTTAGAATTGTGAGTTAGTTTGTATAGGTCCCCAAGAAAGCCACACATGGATATGGCTAGATGGATTCTCAAATACATAAATTCTACAACTGATTATGGACTTTTCTATGAGGCTGGCAGATATATGCATTAGTATACATATGCTAATTGGGCTAGTAGTGTTTTAGACAGAGATCTACCAACAGCTTTATGTTTTATTTTGGGATTACTGATGTGAGCTGGAGCCTCGATAGTTGCTTATCAAGTGTAGAGGTAGAGTACCAGGGTGTTGCTATGGCAGCTTGTGAGGTAGCTTAGTTTCAGAAGCTACTTGGTGATATGGGTGGGCCATTATCATTTATTGTGACAAGATGAGTAGCATACGACTAGCCTTTCTCTCTTGTGTGCTTGTCTACTCTTGTGTGTGTGTTTGCTTGTAAGGAGCTTAAGGTCATATTCTCCCTTGCATTCTTCTCATGTTTGACATGTTATTTTGGGCATGTTATAGAAATGAATTGTGCCATAACTATTTAATGCAAGAAAAATGATTATGCAATAAACACAGTACATGCCACACATCATCTACAAGCAATACTACATTGACAAAACTATTACTGAAGATTGAAAACAAGATTAAAAATACATTTTCTTATTAAACACCCAATTATACTATATATGTTATTAAACGGAGCATCAAGAGAGTACAAGACTCAACATTACATTTTCTTAGCAAATAGCCAATTATACTAAATATGTCATTGAATGGAGCACTAAAAGAGTACAAGACTTAGCATGTATGCTTAAAGACAGATCACATATTTTTTACACTAATGGCATTAAACACAGGACCAAGTATTACAAGACTGACAGGTAACACTAAAAGGTAAGACTAGGAAAGATTATATATACGTAAAAGGTTGCATATAAATAAGGTTCAGGGGATTTCAAATAGGAAATACCTAAGCAATGGTTAATAGGCATTAAAGTTAAAGTAAAAAAGGGAAGTAGATAGTGCACAATGGAAGCCCAAGGGACACAGGGGTAGTTGAAGAGGCATTGGACAAGGAAAAGGCAATGTCTAGTCAATAAAAGGTCAAGAGATTGAAGTTGGAAGGTCATGCACCACTTAGGCCTATATAACCATGAGATAAGGGACTATTTGGGATATGGATGGGTGGAGAATCAAGGTTTGAGTCTTATAAGTCCTCAATCTTATGATGTAAGGAGCATTACATTAGTATTAGAGCTAGTGTTCAATCTCAAGGGACTCTTCATGCTTCTCACAATGAACACAACAAATGGATAAGTTTTCTTTTGCTCTTTTTAGTAAGAGGATAAGGTGCTCTTCTTCATCTTTTTGCTATAGTATTTTGATTGAAAGCTTCAATATCCATAGCCATATTTTGGCAATTATGGTATGGTTTCTCTTTGGAAAAATAAAGGAAAATTTGAAGTTTTGATTATCAAACTTTGTAATGGATTTATTGAGGATTGCAACACTTACAATCAACCCCGGAATAGACATGGAGAAGCTTGCCAAGGAAATGTGGCACTTGTAGAAAAAGGAAAAAAAAGGAAAAAAAGAGGAGGATGAGGAGGTTGCTTGTGGGTTTTGTTGCCTCGCAAGACCAAGATCGTATGCACGCTTTGTTGGCCCCCGCTCGCGTGATGTCGCCATGCAAAACACCTACGCCATCATACTTGACACCAAGGGGCCCGAGATCATCAAATCGTGGACTTTGAAATATATATTGTGCATAATTAAACTCAGCATGAACTTGGGGATGGCGCAGCGAAGCCAATACAGTTGACGAAAGGGAAGGAGATAATAGATTACAGCACAAAGAAAGACAACAGCATGATGTTACAAGCAGCTACCAACAGCTGTGAAGCCAAGAGCAAAAGGCGAGATTGTTTGCTGTGTTGGTGCGTGGGGTTGGACACCTTGGATTATGTTGCGAAATCAAGCCTCTATATGGCTGCGTCGAGCGTGCATCAATAGCCACAAACAAGGCAGCACAGCCGGCCACAAAGCACAAAGCACAGTAGTGCACAAGGCGGCAACAACAGTCAGCTGGCCGGCGCCACCAACAACGCGTAGATAATGATTACTAGGCATAGCAACCCTGGCACACAAAGATCGGCGCAAGGAGAGGCAACATCTCTCTCTCTCTCTCTCTCATTCCTATGATTGGAGAGCACCACGCTTGCAGCACAACTGGCACTGAAATAACAAGACGGGCAACACAGTGTCGCGCATGCCGTAGCTGCTACTGCAGCAGGAACTACACTACACTTTGCTACACCATTGTGTGGATGGTAACGACGATGAAAGGCGTCATTACAATGCTTCTTTTTGAAGCCTGGTTGAGCTGACTCATGGGCAATATAGGTGTTTTTGTCAGCGGGTTGGCCATCATGATTCCATTGATGCCACCACACATCACAGAGGTTTTTTATCTGTAAAAGATGATGATGATGATCCTCCATGGGATTGGGGTCGGCCATGATGGCAGCTTTAATGGCAACAATTATAATATGCGCAAATGATAGTCGAGATGATGAACGTGGCGTTCCAAATAAGCATGGCTTTTGTTGGAATGGTTTGTAGCTGAAACCAAGATTCATCCCATCGCTATCGATGTATCCCACGTTTGAAATTGAAGACCCCATAATTGCAAAAAAAGGTACACCAAGCATTGGTTTCTCACAAAGCATAGTCCCAATTGCCAATTCTAAGGTTGTTGCGACATAGCTCATGACTTGACCAAGTTGAGAGAATCGGGATGATTTGTGTGCATAGTCACATGCAGTACACTTTATGCTACATGCTTGATAGGCACAGGAAGAATCTTTTTTCATCAAAGTCTTCATCGAGAGTGCGGAGTAAAGTTTGGTGCTCATTTTTGTTCGCAAATTCTTGTGTATGGGGCCATAAAATGAATTTGTTCATATGACTTGTGTTATATTAATATTTTTAAGTTTTGTACATTACCAAGAACCATTACGTGCAGAAGGTCTTGTACGTATTTTACACTCGTGATGTATGTGTTTGAGTATGATGGGCTTGGGATGTATGGGTCTAGTGTGTTTCACACTCAATTATTTGAGATTCTTGCTCTAGTTACTTTGGTATTGGCTTCATGTAGACATTTGGGTTTTTGCAAGTGAGCATGTACATAAGCATGCATGTATGGGTCATGCATGAGATTGAAGTTTAATATTATGTGCTTTTAGCATGTGATTAGAAGCATCGATATGTTTTGCATGCTTGCATCAGTGTATGAAGGATGATTAGTCACATGTTTCAATATAGTTGACTAGTGGGTGTAAGAACACTAGTTAAGTTTGTTGATTACTAGTGAAGGGCTAGTGATAATCAATAGTTAATGTTTTTTATGAAGTTGACTTCAAACGTGCAGTACTGACACAAGACTGGAAAGTTATGGACAAGAAAATTTTCCCTACTCTTTTTTATGTATTGTGTCGACAAAGTTTGAACTATTGGAGAGTTCAGTTGAGGACTTGTTTCTCAAGTCTTTGATTTATGTCCAAGCAACCCATTTGAGTCATAGTCTACATGTCTTAGTGTAGTACCCTTTCTTGTACAGTAAACGAGTTTTTACATGGTTAAGAAAACAATGCAATTTGGTTTGTAAAGGGACATAGAGTTGTTGGCCCTAAAGCTTAAATATTTTTATGCATATCGCATGTATGTTTGTGTTATGTTATGTTGAGTTCACATCTAAGTTAGTTTATGAACTTGTATCATAAGATCCTATTTTGTCGATCATATTCCTTTGGAAATTTATGGTCGAGGGTCTTTTACAATGTTGTATCATAAGATCCTATTGTGTCGATCATATTCCTTTGAAAATTTATGGTCGAGGGTCTTTTACAATGTTGTATGGCTAACCTATTGAGCAAACATAGTTTGTGTTTGTTGTTAGTTAGTAACAGACTTCAATATCAAAAGTTATGTGTCATTTGTTCAGTATGAACACATTCCAATGAGGTTTTACCTTTCCGAAGAAGTTTGTTACTTAAGGGGGTATTCCTTTTATCATTGATTTTTCATTGAGTTCAAAAGGTTATCTAAAGATAAATGTTGATGTTTATGAATACAAGCACTTTAAGGTTGAATTCTTTAGTGTTTATGTTGTGTACAAGTGCTTAAAGGTTAGTTATAATTGTAGCGTTTGATCTTTATTTAGGTGAGTTGGCTCATAATGGAGTACAATTCACATCTATTATTAGGTAACTTCATTTACAAAGTTTAACCTTAATGAATGGTCACAGTGCCTCAAACGTAATCTTTTTAGATTTGTTTAAAGGTATGACTCATGAAAAAGTACCACTTTGGGTCATGAACAAAACATGTTACCAATGTTAATTTGGGACGATAAAGATAGTTAATGCCTGGTAAAAGCGACCTATCTATCTATAAATAAGAGTCTGATTCCTTGGAAAAGAGGAAACACTATAAATTCTCATGGTGGTGAAATAATAAAATGATGTTTGCTTCGGCCACATCGTAAAGGTATGAGTATGTGTGTGTTATGAGAGAGAGAGAGAGAGAGAGAGAGAGAGAGAGAGAGAGAGAGAGAGAGAGAGAGAGAGAGAGTGTATTCTTGGTACATGTGTCTCTTGCTCATTGTGCTTCTTCTTGGAGTTCTCTTGCCCTTTCTCACCTGATAAACCCTATCTCATGAGAATCTTGGCTCACTCTTTTTGGAAAATAAAAAATACATAATAGATTTTTAGTAGTTTTTTTGGGAGCACAATGCTATTTATTCTAGCAAGTTTTCATTAGCAATTTTGAGAGCTAGGATTTTACAAAGAAGTAAGAGTCATTATGAAATATTGTCATGCTTATAGAAGACACAATTATTTTATTAACATGAACTCTTTAACATTTTTTATCGTTGTTCAAAACCTTCTCTAAAGCCTAGATGTCATGAAATGTTTACACACTTGAGTCAATCCATGAATCCATGCTGACCGAAAGTCACGGCTTCCTTGTCCAAGCATTGGCTGTCTAGGGATGTGCACAAATATGTGTGAGATGGGAATAGGTCTTGTTTTTTTATGGTCTACCTTTCACATTAAAAATCGATGGAAAAAAAGTAAAAATAGTGCTTTTAGAGAGATTTTTTATTTTTTAAAGTTTGATAAATAAACAACTATAACTCACACACCCGGTCTTTACAAAGTACCATTAAAAATTATAACTCAAAAGGCACCACCTAGAGCAACTATAGCGAGGTCCTCGTCATTACAAGGCAGAGGAGGTTTGCACCTGCAACTTCATACATGGACTTCGCATTTGTCGAGCAAACACCCTAACAACTAGGCTATGCAATTAGTGGGGTTTTAAGGGTATTGTTGATGCGCATTTGAAAAACCTGCGTTAAATGGATGGTACACCTTTTTTTTTTTTGGGTCTTTTTCCCCTTTTACGCAGTTGATTGGTAGAGAGGCCATGTCAGCGGACGCTTGTCGCCACGAAAACAAAAGAGACCGGCCTCAAGGAAGGCTGACAACTCGGTTGCGTATTGCTGCAACAATTGATGATAGTGGGCGCATCGCCGAAAGTGCACCGCAAAAGCTTGTTATGTCGACAGCCGTCCCACGTCCACAGTCACCTCCCTCAGCACCGCAATCAGGCCTTAAATTTGATGCCTAATGTAAGGCTTCATGGAAAAAAAAATGAAGCTTTGGAGTCCACAAATGGGCTTGAAATTGCAACCTTATACAAAATTTTGGGATTCATAATATCTCTCTCTCTCTCTATATATATATATACTCTATAGTATTATATATATATACTATACATTGAAGCCCAAAACGGGCTTCAAATTTAAGCACTGACCGCAATGCAAGTAATCGTGTGCCGCGTTCAAATACTTTCCTTGCTTTCTTGATACAATTCTTTTAGTTGAAAAAGAAATACCAAATTTTGAAAAATCAGGCGCCTACACTCAATATGTTCCGAAATGTTGTTTTCTCATTAATTAATTATTTCGGGCTTGTAAACCATAGGAAGATTTTTTTTTCTAAGGTGCATTAAGGCGCACGCTAGTATAGTCTTGGAAAGTTTTTTCGAAACCATGCTGGCCATGTGGACTGCAACTATCTTTCCATCTGGCTTTCTAATCTAATCATGATCTACTCGAAGTCATGCAGTCGATTCGTTGCAAGAGGGCTCATAGCCGAGCAAGTGGCGCGATGACGGACGAGTGTGTGCGTAGGCGAGGGGTCTCCGAGCGATTCACAGACCTTCTTGTGAGAACAAGGTTGGATTTCACGACGAGGAGGGGGCTCTTGTTGTTAGCCCAAGCTCTTGAGGGAGGGTGGTGTAGGGCGTAGACGATCTTGGCAGCCAGAGCCACATCACTTAGGGGTTGGAGATACAATCCAGGGATGGCGAAGGGAGCAAGTTTGTGAATAGGGCTCATCAAGGGAGGGAGAGAGACGAGGAGGAGACGGAGGGGACGACCAAGCACATGGCGAGAAGAAGGAGGAGACGGAGGTGGTAGCTGTCGAACAGATGGCGAGGATGTGCCGTTGCAGTAAAGGCAGGACTACGGTTCGCCTTTATTACATTAAATAATGCCACTAACGTGGCATTATTTAATGCATTACAAACGTTTTATCTCAATATATATATTAGTTACGAATTCGGGCCATTTGATTAATTAGCGCCCTTACTGGCGTTAATTAACCAAATTTAGCTAAGCTATTAATGTTACGACCCAACGTAGTGAAAAAAAAATCATCATTCAGTGCGCTCTCTCGCTACGCTTAGCGCGCTCTCTCTCTCCAGCGCTCTATTGCTCGCGTGCTCTCTCTCTCTCTCTCCAGCGCTCTCTCGCTCATGCACACGCTCAGAAAAAGTAAAAAAAATTCATCATTCAGCACGCTCTCTCTCGCTACATTCAGCTCTCTCTCTCTCTCTCTTCAATGCTCTCTCTCGCTCACATGCACGCTGGACCGGGGCTTTGCCCCAGCTCGAATACCAACCACACCTGCCTTTTAAAGCCTTCAACGAAGACTCTAGATATCGAACACTCCAGACATAGCCTTTTTTAAAAAAAATAACCCTAAGGTCTAACATCTAAGCCTTTTATTGTCCTAAGGTTCCCTCTCTCCAAGTAATTAATTAAACAAAACAGTTTGGTGCCATATTAGCTTAAAATTGGGTTTTTTTAAAATTTCAACAACGCTTCAAAAAGTTTCGATTATTACAGAGTCAACTTGCAAATTTCTTTACTTAGTTAATACCTTTGCTGCTAATGTTTGGTGGGACCGGGCTCTCATATAATAAAGGAGGGTCATCATTTCATGGACTTTTTCAAACATTAATCATTACATACTAAATAAATTGTCAGACTTTAAATAGAAAGGATATGGGTGAATGCATGCAAATAGAAAGGGAAAGGAGGGTCATCATTATATACTAAAATGAAACCTTAGAAAAACACTCTTCTTCTTGAAAAACTCACATAATATATTTAATAGAAATGCAAAACAACATTTTGGTGCCCTATTAGATAAAAAATACTCAATCAGTGTGATGGATTTTGTGTGTTAATGGGTCATTTCTATATCTCTATCTCTTATCTCTATATTCTATTAAGGAGAAAGGTGTGCCACGTGGCAAATAACTGCCCAAGGCAGCTGCAAATTCTGCATTTTCATCATATAAGATGAGTTGTAAGGTTGAGCATAGGATCCCTAAGTGCTCTACCTTGTTTTGTTTGTCATGATTGTAAGCATCTTTTGGCATTGTTTTTGTAAGAGGCATTGGCAACATTATGAGCCATGCCCTCTCCTTCTTGATCCAAGGATGATCAACCTTATTGGTTTGAGCATTTACCTCAACCACTTACTCACTCTCATTAACCTTGTAACTTCAAACCCTAATGGGTATCATGTAACTAACATGCATAAAAGCTATTGTAGTTGTGGAGTAGACACTGCCCTTGACCAATCCATAAGGCAAGTGCTAAGACCCTCCCTTTCCCTTCCCCATTTAAATCTACCTCATTACTCATGGAGGAGATATATTATTCAAGGAAGCATAAAGCATGTTGGAGGACCATCTAAAAGCAAACCATTTAAGCAAGGGTGGCAGCCTGCTTTTGATCATTGTGTCAGAATGGTCAAGGAGGAAAGCATATGGTGGAAGCAATGGCATGCATCTCCTAAGCATGTCATCTACAAGAAGCCAAGCAAACACAAAGAGTGGGGTGCACCATCAATGAGGTGTACATCTTCATCGACAACAAATACTTAGATGGCAACAATGTATTAGCCTCTAAGGCTCTAGGAACACATTTGTAAATCCTAGATAATCGCACCTATATTCCAAAACCTTGTACGCCTAATGTTATAAAGGCATCCTATGTCCAATACCACCCATTCCATTCTTTCATTGTTGGTATTGAGGGCGGGTATTAAGGGACTAAGGTTATGTAGAAGGGTGAGAGAAGGATGTGAGTGTGAATGGACTTGAGGTCTTCTTGTTCACCTATTTAAAGGTGAAGCCATGAGGCATTTTGTATGTGAGCAAAGCCTAGTTGTATGCATAAACAACTTAATAAGCAAGAGTTTGTTCTTGTACTTTTTGAGTCTCTCCTCTCCATACACTTGATCTAGCATGAGCACCACGTTTTCTCAACAGACCACCCCATCATGACTACCACTGAATTCTTGACCTCGCAGAGTCATGCCTCTTGATCCCATTCGAATGTGCCCATACCCGGCTTAATTCCACATCTGGCCTCTAGTAGTACGGCTACTACTCCACCAACACACTCTAGCTGGGCGACTAGACAAGGTAGCTGGATGGTGACCACATGGAGTTCTTGAGAGGAGTTGTGAATCTTCTTGGCGTGAAGATGCAGGATTAATTTACTAGATATGTAATCATAATTAGTTAGTCTAATTAGAGGTTGAGTTATAAACTGGTTTTGTTATGGCAAGTGAGCGACAAGATATATCCGATATAGCTGGTAAAGATGTGCAAGGTATTGAACCCACATAACAATAGTGGGTAGGCTAACAATGATTGTGCGGAGGAGAGCTAAAAAAATTTGATTGAATCTACCACACCTAATAAGAGCTATGAGGCAAGCTAGCCCGATCATGACATGGGTTAGCGACCCTAATGAGTACACCTTTCCTGTCTACCTACCTTTTAACTCATTCCACATTAGTTTATTGAGACCCTTTATAGACCCCACTCCTGTTAACCATGTTATTGATGATCCTCCTCTTCTCGAGGATGACTCTTAAGTTCTAGTACCTGAAAGTATTATTGACCATGACCAAACAACTACCTGTATTAGCAATGTGTATCATCATTACTAATGTGAAAATGCATTCCACTTGGGCATTCTATCTTCCAGTGAGTGGGAATGCCCAAGTGGAATGCATTTTCATTGATTTGTTGGATAATTGTGAATGGTCCATAAAATCTAGGAGCCAAATTAATCTTAGGATGCTTGGAAATATTCTTTAAGCACCTTTTCTCTATTGTGCGCTTTTGCCGCACAGGTCGTAGCTGGGGACTTGCCAAACACCGTATGCGAGCCACGAATGGCTGCAAGCATACAACCAGGGAAGGAAGCTCAAACAGAATGCCAAAGGGTGTGTCACTCACCGCTCAACCGCTGCCTTGAAGGATTCCCGCGTCGCAGCCGTGAAGAAGGAGCCGCCGTCGCCGCTCTACCGCCTCTCTGCCGCCGTGCCGCTACATAGTGCTCGATCGCTCTCTCACTCTCTCTCTCTCTTTCACATACGCAGGAGAAGGAAACCAAAGAGATAAGGCAAGAGCACTCTTGTATTCACAACACATGA
Organism: Cibotium barometz; assembly: GCF_041138505.1. Classification (NCBI taxonomy): domain Eukaryota; kingdom Viridiplantae; phylum Streptophyta; class Polypodiopsida; order Cyatheales; family Cibotiaceae; genus Cibotium; species Cibotium barometz. The sequence goes on from NC_141046.1 coordinate 33,965,308, forward strand.
GAACGAGGATTTTAGGGTTACATTTGACTCTTATAGGTGACTTGGCCATTCACACTTGGGCGCCCATACATGGCCGGCCGATCCTAACCCTTATCCTACTAATATTCAAGGTGCGCCTCTCATCGACGATCACCCAATCCCTTCATCCTTAACATATGGTGCCGACAAGCCCGGCCCATGACTCAGCATAGTTAAACTAATTACATGACGTAAAACGTAGTACGTCTGATTGTCCGTCATAGGTTAACATGCCCCCCTTCCTGATGTAGATTCCGTCCTCGGAAGCTATGGTATGGTAAGCTCGAGAGGGTTGTTGTGGTAGACCGTTTGCAAAACAGGGAAGTAGAGTGAAAGTATGCTGGAATTCAAAAGATATAAAGTTTATAAATTCAAGCATGTTAGACCACAATGGAAGCTGCAATGAGAACTTAGTTTAAAGGTCACATGAATGAGCTAGTGTAGCAAATTAACAGTAGTTTAAAATTATTGAAAGTAAATCAAGAGTTAGCAAGGTGTCAAAGGTTAATCAAGGTTTATAACTGGCCGAAGTCAAGGAAAATAACCAAGCTTAATAAATAAACAGATGACCACACTGTGTCTACTCTAAGAACAAGGTAATACCACGAGCCTAGGGACACAAGAAACATCAGAGTTACAGGAGCCTTTTGCCTTTATTTTTTTTAATGCACGTGATAATTTTTATACACAATGGCGACCTTCCTAAAGCAAAACTAACATCGATCCTGGTACCATGTTTAACACAAGGCATTATCCAGGAATCTATTAGCTCACTTTAGGCAAGGCTACCCCCTACCAACCAAGGCATCGGTTTGGAGTAGAATACTCCTCGCCTACCAAGTATCAATAAGGCGATAGGCCAACATTAAAGCACATCATAGACTTGTATTGCCATTTATTGTAGGCTTTTTTTTAATCTATTTCTTTTGATCTTCGCTCCTGAACTATAATTTGTCTTGCATCCTTTCGACAAAGGGGTAATAGCTACGTCCTAGAGGTCAACACGCACATGGCCAGGTGTCAAACATTAAGATGGTTTGACCCTAGACCTAAGACAATCGTATTCCAAGGTTAACTAAAGACGTCATGCTGCCTAGGAATATTTCCAATAAAGTTAAGCTCATTAATGATTTACACTAGCATGCAAGCAACTTCAAAAACTAAGTAGTACATTGACAATTTCCATGTGGTCATGCATTATAGTTTATGAAATTAATTGAACAGTAAAAACGAAAGAGAGTGGGTATGGAAGAATTACACCTGTAATTGGAGATCTCCTTGATTTGACGAGACAGCTTGCAATTTGATGTAGATATATTTTGATGAACGTTGCGGCAGTCTCAGGACTTGAAAGCAAACCCACCTCAAACTTTTTAATCTGTACAATCAACTAACAAGCACTATACCTTGAGAGGCACATCAGTGTGAAAATTTCAAGACTCGTTTAAGGAATCTAAACTAGAAAAAACTTGGAAACGCTAACCTACCTACCAGTCACCACACTACTACTGAGGATATGGTAAGAGGATGTTGTAGAGTCCTGGCTCTAGCCCTAAGGCTAAGCCTCTATCCGCATCATCCAAACAAATAAAGTCAACCTCAGTAGTGCCATGAGTTTCATCCGTCCACTCATCATTGTCAGATATTTCCTTTTCATTTTCCCATCCACATAAACTCATCAAAAATGTAACCATGCGAGGATAGTCATCTTGTGGAAAAGGAAAGCATTGGGCTATCGGGGATATGTCCTCTACGGAGTAGGGGTCAGTCATGGTCAATAGGCGAATTAGCCATTCTAATTCCTCAACATTTTCCTCTCTGGCTAGTACATCTATATGATCCCATTCAGTTTCAATTACAGGATAGCACATGTGGAATATCTGAGAAAGGTACAGATGATACCTCTCACCAAAGGTAGGAGTGGATGAAGTGTATGATGATCGGGCATCTGCCATATCTGCAAACACAGATATAGCATCAGTAGGTTTATGAGACAGGTCAATCTAGTTCTTGATTGTATACGGATATTTCTCTTGTTTTTGTGCTCTTGCTCTTTTTACTATTTTTTGTTTTTCTTTTGTTTTTTTTTAAAAATGTATGAAGCTATATATATACATCCCCTTGAATTTGACAATTACATGGTCAGGGGAGAAGGTTAAGGAGGAAGCATTAGAATGTCGAGCGTGAGTACATGCTCCACCTTTCCTTGGGTAGATCATATTATTTGCAATGATGTTGCAGCCTCTTGGAACCAATTTGTCCAGCGGGTCATAGGTTGTGATGTGGGCAGATAGCTTTTTATGACCCTTGTGGCCACATCCAATTGTAGAGATGGTAGTGTACGCTCCCATTGACGAATGGAGGAAATGGTTTCCGATGATACTATTACAAGGGGAGACGTAGACTCATCGGTTTTTTGTTGGGTGTTGGCAAGAGTAGGTGTAGAGCATGTAGAAACTTCTATATCAGCGTGTGCCTGGCATGAGGAGCTAGAAGCTTCATGTGGCTCCCCCCTTCCTGAGCTAGGTGGTAATGATCGATATCGTTTGGGAATCCAAACTAACTCTGGAAGAAGTGGTGTGGAGCACTCTGTTACCTTTCCCTTACCACGATCTTGAATTATCGTTGGGGTGGCAACAATTGGTTTGCAAGGTTTTACAGGTGATGTAGAGGGATTTCGCTTATGTTTAGGGACCCAAATCTGGTCATTTCCCTCATAGTACCCTTGGGCTACTAATAATTTTTTAGAGATCCATCGTGATGTTACCTTGCCCTTTTTCGGGTGGGTAGTTGCTTTCCTTTTACGAGGCTTCTTGGTGGCTGAACGAGATTGAGCAGGGGAAGTAGCTGTTAACGAAGCTTTGGGGACCCATTTGTATGTACTCTTTGGCATAGTAAGCGAAGCTTTAGGGACTACCTTGCCTGTTTCCACTCTTGGCGTTGAAGCGTTAGAGGGGTGGCCTACAATCGAAGATGGTTTTGCCACTGGACTTTGTGATTTTTCATTATCTAATATTTGAGTGGATGACTTGGGTGCGCGATTTTGAGCGGTCAGACCTAGTGTTGGTTCTTGCGTTGTGACTTGTCTAGTTGCCCAATCGATATTGCACTTGGTGGCCATCATCCATTTGCGCCCTAAGATTACAGTCCCTTCCATGGTACCAGCAGGCATAACCAAAAAGCTTTGAATTATGGTTCCCTTGTCATAAGCAACCGGAGTGTGCAGAATTCCTGAGACAGGGGTTTTCTTCTTGTTGATTCCTTGAACTTGGATAGCGCTCTTGGATAAAGGTGGTTTTCCAAGTTGACACCACACGCCATATGATAGCAAATTATGTTGAGCTCCTGTATCCAATAATGCATTATACAGCACCTCCCCGTAAGGACTCTGTAACTCAATTGGGTATCTTAGAGGTGGGTCAGATTCCAGTGCATCCTCCTCTGCTTCCTCGAAAAATACTTGCGTAATTCCCAAGTTGGCTTCTCGTTGTCGCCTAGCACGCTGTTGACGTTCTTTGGCTTCGACTCTCGCTTGTATCTTTTTAAGCTCAGCTTGTTCTTTAGCTGCCTTCTTTTGATGGATTGCATGTAACTCCTCTTGGCTCAGGGGGTCATAGTATCTTTTGAATTTACTCCCATTAAGGAATCCAATGGTTTCAACTCCGTCGAGAGTCTCCACTCTGATGGTACCTTGCGGGGTAATTTCACATACTCTATATGGTCCCTTACCAGCATATTTGAGCTTTTTCTTTTCGTTTCGCACTCCATACATCAGGACTTTATCCCCAACCTTGATGTCCTTGTCCCTTAGGTGGCGATCAAACCATTTTTTCCTTCTATCCTTCTCCACAAGGGCATTGTACACAGCCAATTGTCTTTCTTCGTTTAGCCGCTCAAGGATATACAGACGCTCTGCTAAGGGATTACCATCCCAACCCTCTTGAGTAGCAACACGAAGACTAGGAATGACAAATTCCCACGGCATGACTGCTTCTTGGCCATATACCATTTTGAATGGTGTGCAATTAATAGCCACTTTGTACGCAGTACGATAGGCCCATAAAGCTGTCGTAAGCTTTAGATCCCAATCCGTGCGATGAGCTTCAACTGTCTTTGTCAAAACAGAGATTAAAGTCTTGTTGATACTCTCGGCTTGGCCATTTGCTTGCGGATAGTAAGGAGTAGATTTATGATGGGATATCATGAAATTTGTTGTGAGCTCCTTAATCACTTCATTTATAAAATGCGTACCATTGTCGCTCACAAGTTCAAAAGGACAACCGAAGCGTGTGATTATACTTTCAAAGAGGAACTTGGCTGTTGTCCTCGCATCTGCCTTACGTGTCGCTTTCGCTTCAGCCCATTTGGTCATATAGTCAGTGGCCACAATAATATAGCGAGATTGTGTGTTTCGGGCCGCTGGACTAATTGGACCTACAAAGTCTAAACCCCACTTTTCGAATGGTTGGTTTACTTTGATCGGATGTAGGGGCATCTGATCTTTCCTCTGGGGTTTCTTATATCGTTGGCATTCATCGTAACCCTTCACAAAGAGTGATGCGTCTTGAAACATAGTGGGCCACCAATACCCTGATTGTAAGATCTTTCGCGCAGTTAAGTCTCCTGAGAAGTGACCACCGGCTACGCCCATATGTGCCTCTTGCAAAATGTATAGATACTCATCCTCTCGAGCACAACGCCTAAGAACGTCATCCTTTCCTCTTTTATAAAGAGTCCCTGCTATCAGGCAATAGGGTTCGCATTCTTTGATTAGCTTTCGAGCTAGATCTTTACGAAGCTCTTTGGGTGGAAAGCCATTAACCAAAAAGTTAACAATCTTCTCACTCCATTCAGCCATTGTCTCCACCATGAACAGGGAAGTGTCAGGTAAGTCATCATCAACCCCTGTAGGAGCCTCACCATTGGGTATGCGAGACAAATGATCAGCCATAACATGTTTCTTGCCAGGTCTCACAACAACCGTGAAATCAAACTCAAGAAGAATCAATAGCCATCGTGTGATTCTTCCTGTGGAGCATGGCTTGTTTACCAGATACAACAATGCTTGATGATCCACATAGAAAACAAACTTGGTGGCAAGGAGGTAATAACGAAATTTCCTTACTGCATATATCATTGCCAACCCTTCTCGCTCTGTAGTGGTGTAGTTCATCTCAGCATCGTTCAACTGGCGACTGGCAAAGCTAATGGGGTAGTCTAGCTTGTGTTCTCCAGGTTGAGTTAACACACACCCAATAGCAAAATTTGATGCATCAATATGCACATGGAAGAGTAAATCCCAGTTAGGCATTCTCAAGATTGGATACTCGCCAAGGCCTTCTTTAATAGCTCATAGGCACGGTCACATTCTTCGGTCCAAATAAACTCGATGAGAAGCTTATACAATGGTCAAGCTATCTCGGCGAAGAAGAGAATAAACCTTCGATAATAACCAACGTGGCCCATAAAGCGTTGGACTCCCTTGTAGTTGGTGGGTGGTGGCAATTCCAGAATGACCTTGATTTTACTCTCGTCCGTGGAAATCCCATTTTTGGACACTATATGTCCTAAGATAACTCCGTGTTTCACCCAGAATTGGCATTTGAAAGGATTCAAGGAGATGCGATATAATCTACACCTTTCAAATATTTTTCGTAAACACACCAAGTGCTCGTCCCAAGAGGAATGAACACAAAGATCATCTAAGAAAGCTTCACAGTAGTCCCTTAGATATTCCTTAAAGGCCGTGTTTATCAATCGTTGGAATGTTGCAGGTGCATTGGTCAAGCCAAAAGCCATGACGCGAAAGGCAAACACTCCAAACTCCGTGATAAATGCTGTTTTAGCTTGGTCCTCGACTGCAATTGTGATCTGATTGTAACCCGAGTACCCATCTAAAAAGCTATATGCCTCCTTGCCTGCCACTCTTTCAAGCACATGTTCAGAATATGGCAAGGGGTAATGATCCCTTCTGGTGGCTGCATTAACCTTTTTGAGATCAACGCACACTCTGAGTTTCCCATTCTTCTTTGGTACGATGACTATCGGAGAAACCCATTCTGAGTGCTCAATAGGGTATATGAATCCACATTTTACAAGCTTTTCAATTTCCTCTTGTACAATCTTTGCGTACTTAGGATTCATTGGGTAGGGACGTTGCTGGACTGGTTTAGCAGTGCTAATCATTGGAATCGTGTGTTGCACCACCGAGGGTGGAACACCCTTCATATCATGATATGTCCAAGCAAATATGTCCTTGAATTCTTTAAGAAGCTTCGTAAGTGCAGCTTCTTCCGCCTTGGTGAGGTCTTGAGCAATAAAAACTGGTTTAGACTCCTCACCCGGATCTGCTAAGTCTATCTCCTTGACTACCGTAGGGCCATCGTAGACACCGCTACTCCCATTGGTAGGCGTTCGTTGGGCTTTTGTGTAGACCACTTTACGTTCCCCTGTAGTAAATGATTTGAAATGCTCGGGTGCAGGGTGTAAGTCTACTGGTTCTTGTTGTGCCAGGCTTTTTTCTTTCAATTCCGCTTCCTTTTGTTGCTGTGCCAACTCTTGGTTTTGCCGCCTTCTTGCAGTACGACTTAGTTTCGGCTTCTCTTTGATTTCTAATTGGGCGACGTCATGAGGTTGCGGAATACACCACATGACACTTTGGAGGTATTGTCCCCAATTATCCGCTATCTTCCGATGAGCGTCAATGGCTCCTACGTAACTAAGCCATTCTGCAGTGGATCTTTCCTTGTTTATTGCAGTGCGTACATTAGCTCGATAGTGTTGGCGCTTATGTCTCATTTTCTTCTTACCAAGTTTTTGATTTTTGTTTCTATCATATTCAAACTCACTTGGTCGATCTTCACTTGTGTCCCCCTCACTCTCGGATGAACTACAGGAGGTCACTGTCCTCGGCCTTGAGCACCTTGCTTCCACATTTGGGTGAATATTTGATTCATTTTCCCCATCAGGCTCAAGGTCAGTTTCTTCTTGAGATTCATACTCAGAGTTGCATTGGTCAGAGTATTCGCTACCTTCAGTGTCGGTGGAGTTTGCCACGTTCTCGCCATCAGGAGTCAAGTGCATAACACTTATCATGTTTATTGGCACTAACGGTGGCATATCTTGCTCCTCAGGTGTTACCCAGCTTGTGCCTCTATTCCCCCATGTGTCTATGGTTGCTGCTAGGTGTACCCAATCCACGTTATCCGACTCAGTCATACCCGGTAGGACATCCATGTAAGGAGAATCTTTCCCATCATCAGTCTCTTTTTTGCATGTATAGCAATACCTTAATGGGGCGGAGTGAATAGTGGTATCCGATCGATTATCAATGATAACCTTGCTTCCTAAAGGATGTGCACGACCATTCTCAAGATCAACTCGAATGACAGAGTCTTGGAATTGTAGGTAGACATGGTTTTTCGACCAGTCATGCACCATTTGTGCTTCCCTCATGAAAGGACGTCCTAAGATCATTTGATATGACATAGGATGCTTGGAGAAATCCATTACAATGAAGGTATGTCGTACCTTGTATCCCAGAACCTTGATCTTAAGGTCCCTTAACATTCCAATAGGTTTAGCAATAGTTCCATTTGCCATCTTAACCACTATGTTTGTGACTTCGAGGTGAGGTCTTCCCATAGATTCCCAACAGTTTTTAGTCACAATGCTCACGCCAGCACCACCATCAAGGATTCCTTTTAGAGTTAATCCCTTGGTAGTAATGGGGAGGGTGGCATTAGATTCATCACCTTCAAAGTACTGTCCCAACTTGTTCACAGGTATTTCAACGACCGAGTCTTCATCTAGGTTGGGTTGTAGATCCCAATGTTCCCCTTCATCTTGAAGCGTGTCGGGTCTATCCATATTTGCAAATTGTGGTAGCCCCGCCTTTAGTTCTCCATTGAGAAATGCCCGAAGAGCTAAGAATAGCTCAGGATCTCCGTATAATTTGGATATGATCGTGGTTCTGATTTCAGAGGACATGAAATCCATTAGCTTAGACACATTTAACGGTACTTTTCGAGACATCGCCCCTTGACTAGGGATTGGTGAAGATGGAATCACTTCCTCCTCGATGGGGTCAGGCATTCCCTCACTAAACATTCGTTCAAGCAAAAAGGGTGTTTGCCCACTTCCTGATGTCCTATCCTCACTTTCTTCCCGAATGATACTAGGTATCGCTAACGGTTTATGGTTCCTGTGAGGTTGAACTTGCGTAGGAAACACGGTGTCTGGAATTTTGATTTTTCTCGGGTTTGGCTCCAGTTCTCTTTGTGTTTCTTCCACCAAATCCCTTAAGTGTTGCACTTGTTCAATCTCCTCAACTGGGTTTGGGTAAGTTCCAATCTTTTTCTTGAGGGTTTTTGGCCCACGTGGCTTGTCTTGGGGAGTCTCAGTCAGTTTGGGTGGTCGAGAGGGCATTAACTGACTTGGTTGTGGGACCGAGGAAGTTTCCTTCTGTTTTCCCTTATTTATGTACTCGCTTGATTCTCCTTCATTGAGCTCCCGAGTGGGTTCCTCCCTTAAGGTAGTGGCTTTGGTCCCCATGGTTTCTATTGAATCGGAATCATCTTTAGGATCATTCATATACACGGGGTCGTCTCCTGTCCCTATGTTAGTCTTTGAACTAGGCTTGGAGCTCGTGGCATTAAGCGATCTCTTCCGTCGTGTTTTCTTTTTCTTTGCCTGAGCGATTGATGCAGTATCCCTCTCTTCAAGAATGTAGTTTTGATTTTGAAGCATTGACCGTGTAACTACATTCGCGGGTACAACGGGTGTGGTTCCTCGTGCTTGGTTGGTGACCTCAACCAAATTCAATGGTGTAATCTTGGGTGCATTAGGATTATGTGGACATTGAGCAATCAAATGATCTATGCCACAACAATTACATGTAAGTACCGGCATTCCCGATGTGCTCCCTTGATTTGGTTGCATCTGAGTAGCGATCTTCTGTAGCCTATTAGGGCACTCCGCTACACGATGCGGTCCACCACACTCGTAGCATTGAAGAGGTGGTCTCCTCGCCAAGGTATTAAGATTTTGCCCCCTTGTGGCGAGAGCAGCCGCTTGATATACAGGCTTAACTTGCCCGAAATGATCCTCCATGTAGTACTGGGGAATCATTTCAAACGTATCAATCCCGTATGGAACAGTGGGGTCTATCTCCTCTTCATAATCCCCACATGCACTATGTGACTCACAACCCATCTGGTTTACAGGGGTAATCCTTGGATGTGGAGGTTGTGGTCCTAGCACTGGCGGTGGTAACGGCACAGACTGGACTACATTCGGGTTCCTTGGAACTATGTGCTGTGACGGTTGCTCGACAGGTTGTGCAGGCATTAGCGCAGGTACTTGAGGTGTGTTTGACCAGGCTAGTGGTGCCTGATTTGCCAACATTTACTTAAGTACTAGGCAATCTTTAGATTGATGGCCATACTTACCACATGCATTGCAATTCCCATTGAATTTGACTCTGAATGTGGGACATTCACTCGTGCTATGTGGTCCTAAGCACACCGAACACCATTGTTGCTCTCTCCTTGGGTACATATGGCTATTCTGAGGGGCTCGATTACCCCTGAAGTATTCTTGGAGAGCCTTAGTAAGATCGGTCACAGACATTTCAGATATCTTGGGCTCCTTGGCAATAGGTTTTACCGTCATTGGCTCGTGCCCAGATACTTGCGAACTAACGGATTTTGTCTCCGAAGACACCTTTTTACCTGCAATCATCAAGTTGTCTTCTAACTGGATTGCATTGGCAGTGACTGCTTCCCACGTTGTAAGACCTCTAATGACTAGGCCATTGTAAATGTCCTCGTGGCGCAATCCTCGGATGAATCTATCGAGGAGTTGGTTGTTATTGAAGCGTTCATCAGGAGTGCAGCGAGAATTTAGATGCTTCAATCGACTTATAAAGTCTCTCACTGACTCCCCTTCCTCGCGTTCAGCTTTTTGAAGTTGAGATGCTACCCCCCAAAGCACACCCTCGCGTATGTATTCTTTCAAGAACAATCTCTTGAGAGTGGGGTAGTGAGTGCGCTCTTCAACCCTTAAGGTTCGATACCAATCTCCAGCCTTCCCACTCAAGGTTAAGCCTAAGGCTTTACACTTATGCAACTCATTGTGCTCTTCCAAGGAATCACACACGTGTTCAAAGACTTCAATGTGCTTCCTAACATCCTCGTTACCACTGAAGTTTTGAGTGAGCTTAGCCACTTGTACTGCCTTGCTTCTAGGTTCTCTCTCAGGCATGCCTCGCATGTTTTCCACAATGGATCGTCTGATCGTCTGAGCAAATGCTGCGAGATCACCTAAGTGAGCAGGCATAGTTGGTGGAGGTACGTCTGGGATAGCCTGGCTGATAGGAGTTGGCATTGGTCTGAGTATGTTGGCAAATGACGTAGGATATGATATGTGACTAGGCCTAGCTCCTATTGGATAAGGGTGGTGATAAGGCGGTCGTGGAGCATACGCCATTGGCATACTAAGAGGCGTAGGAGCTACATGAGCATGAGTTGAGATAGGTACATAGGGTCGATAGGCACGGGCACGCACTGTTGTAGGTACTGTTCCACTAGGTAGTGGTGTGGTACTAACTACAGTGGTAACAGGTGCGCTTTCTGATTGCAAAACACAGAAACACCTCAACAACAAACACACAGTCTCTTTCCTACAGTGTATATTAAACTTCGCGAAGCAGCCGAGCTGCAAACTGGAGCTTGGTGCAGGGCAACTCCCCGGCACAGCGGCGCCAAAAATGTGCGCTTTTGCCGCACAGGTCGTAGCTGGGGACTTGCCAAACACCGTATGCGAGCCACGAATGGCTGCAAGCATACAACCAGGGAAGGAAGCTCAAACAGAATGCCAAAGGGTGTGTCACTCACCGCTCAACCGCTGCCTTGAAGGATTCCCGCGTCGCAGCCGTGAAGAAGGAGCCGCCGTCGCCGCTCTACCGCCTCTCCGCCGCCGTGCCGCTACATAGTGCTCGATCGCTCTCTCACTCTCTCTCTCTCTCTCTCACATACGCAGGAGAAGGAAACCAAAGAGATAAGGCAAGAGCACTCTTGTATTCACAACACATGAGAATGAGGATTTTAGGGTTACATTTGACTCTTATAGGTGACTTGGCCATTCACACTTGGGCGCCCATACATGGCCGGTCGATCCTAACCCTTATCCTACTAATATTCAAGGTGCGCCTCTCATCGACGATCACCCAATCCCTTCATCCTTAACATATGGTGCCGACAAGCCCGGCCCATGACTCAGCATAGTTAAACTAATTACATGACGTAAAACGTAGTACGTCTGATTGTCCGTCATAGGTTAACATCTATCCGAAGCAAAACTAGATCATTTTCTTTGAATTTCATTGGTTGTTGTTTCTTGTTGGCTTGAGCAATGTATTTCAATTGCGCTCGCTTAATAGATTCAGTAACTTCAGCTAGAATAGCTGGAACATCACTAGTTATGGTAGAGACAGGAATGGGAAGTTTCTTGCCATAGACAATTTCAAAGGGAGTAGCCGAATAGGGGGTATTATTGTAAGCAAATTGAAGTAGAGGCAAATGTTAATCCCAATTAGAGGATCGGTCAATACTATAGGATCTAAGAAGATCCAGTGCTGTGAATTAACCTCCATCACCATAACATAAGCTTGGTAAATATACAAGAAGAACATAAAAAGCAAACTATGCACAACAAAAGAGTGGGTTCAATCTCCCTCCATGCATGAGTGAGCATGCTTCCTCGTGCACATATTTTTGTATTAGCCAAAAAGCAAGTGCTCAAAAATAGCTTGAAACATTCCACTTTGGGCTATTAATATCAAAAAGTAACTTGGTCTCCAAGCCTGGCTATTTACATTCAAATTGTAGCAATTTGATTAAATGAAACTATGGGCGGGTGACCATTGGTGCACACCAAAACCCGATGGCCGCACATCGGCCAAAATCGATTGCACCCATGCTACTCCGTGCACTAATTTGCTCATCAAAAACACAAGAAACATGCTTATTCGCCCATCACGATGCGACCACTACTCCACATTCTCGTGCGTAGCCAATCGCGACCGTGCAACAAATGAGGGTACCATAAATACCACATAAAATATCAAATAATTCCACAATTCACATTTCCATAGCATTGCTTATGGGCCGGATGTTGATGAGGCAGGACATCGTGAGACACTCTTACTTATGTGACGGAGTGTTCTGTCAGACGTTTGTTGACAAAATGTTTGTCAGATGTTGGTTCTCATGGTGTTTTTGATGGATGCCCAACTGAACTTGGGAATTTTTTTTACAGCAAGGGGAGGTGAAGGCATTCTTTGACGTTTTCACCAATGAGGAAGAGGGTGACCACGTAGGGGATATCCACTTGGAGATGACGGGTTAGAACATGCTGGAATGCATCAGAGAGTGGTGAGCCATCATCGTGGATAACTTTGCATCTTGCTACCACACCCAGCGTGATTCGCACTTTCAATGCCTCCCAATCGAGCTTGACAAGCTCTGCCACAATTGCTAAAATTAGAGCCTCTAAGTAGCACGAATAGCACTATGCTACGTCGTAGGCTAAGTCCAGTGTGCCACGTTACTCCCCCACACGTCTAAGTTAAATTATCATTTCAATTCCATGATGCCCATTTCATCGAAATAATTCCATGTCACGTGGTTGCTATCTATCTATCTATCACAATACTATCTACTACACACAAATAAGGTCACATCACCATATGGCAAAAGAAAAGAAGGGAGGGAAGAGGGCCCTGCGTCACAATGTGACGAGTCACCTACTTGTATAATATAATATAAATATAAATAGTAGTAAACACAGCCTAAAGGTGAAAATGATGTTGCCGGGGTCAATTAAATTTTTTGAAGGCCTTCTTCTATATATTGTTATATATTATTATATTGTAATAAGCGTCGTTACAAGGGCAAAAGGAGGAGGGCCAGCCCGCTTGGCAATGGGCATGTCGCATGTGAAAAAGCTTTTCGACCAACGTACAAGACTACTAGCATTACAGGCAAAAGAGACGTGTACACGGCCTAGAGAAGTCATGGACTGTACAGTCTCTTTGTCATTTTCTATACAAATTTATTTTTATTTTTTTGGAAAAACGAGGGAGAAAAACATACTGCTTTAATTTGCCACTTTGATTTTCCCAATGCCAATAATATTGCTCTGATGCGGTTAAGTGTATATTAGTGGCTTTCGTAAAAAAGATAAAAAAAAGTAGGATCAAATTTTGAAACCAAAACGTCAGAATTTTCCACATCATCTTCTTGCTAATTTTAAGCCTTTTTTTAACCTTGAGCAAAGGTATTCGTGTCTAAAGTTTTTAATTTAGAGGCGAAAAACTTTCATCTCACAAAATTATTTGGACTTAGTTTTTGAATATTTTATGAGCTTATCGTCGTCCTTTTTACCTTGAGCAAAGGTATTCGTGTCTAAAGTTTTTGGCCGAAAACTTTCATCTCACAAAATTATTTAGACTTAGTTTTTAATATTTGATGAGCTTATCATAGTGCTTGCTGTAGCTGAGTTGTTAAGTGTTTGGTTGATATGCTCTAGGTTCAAACCTTGTGGGTTACTTAGAATGATAATGATGATACCTTGTAATGTTACCAGTAAGTGTGTGTGGGGTGTGGTGTTTGTAAAAGGGCATTTATCAACTAGGAATGAATGATGTTAAGTTTGTAATGTTACCAGTAAGTGTGTGTGGGATGTGGTGTTTATAAAAGGGATACTGGGCCCTAATAGGAGTCCTCTCATCAATTAGGAATGGGTAAATTTTTTTTAAAAAAAAGTTATGAGCCTTTTAAATGTATTATTAACCTCTTGAAAAACACCAATTAGGAATGGGTAATTTTTTTTTAAAAAAAGTTATGAGCCTTTTAAATGTATTATTAACCTCTTGAAAAACACCAATTTTCGAGCTTTAGGTCTCAAAATTTCCATTGTTTTATGTTTGAAAGTGCAATTACACTGTATCCCCTTGCAATTACACCGTACCCTGGCTTTTTTTTCCAGCACTGATTCCAGTATTAGTAGAAAAAGTATGATGAGCCCTGACATCGAGACTCGACAGCCTTCTCTGATATATAAACATTTACCTTAACCCTACTACAGAGGTGCTCTAGTGATCACCCAAATGGCTTCTAGAGCCCATTTCATATCAAGTCAAGTTTTACTCCTCCTTAATCTGAGATTTCTTTTCTGCTTAGCTTTTGCCACAACTCAGATTGAAGAGCCATGCTACACGGGTTTGTTCTCCACACTCCGTTTTTCTTTATTTGCCTCGGCTTCTCTCTCCCAGCGTCTCCTTTGCTTTTCTAAATTGCCTCAAACTGTGGGCTGTGTGCAGATTCGAGTGGCTTGCAAATGTGTCGCAACCTTGCATTGCCCCATGGGGTGTGCCTTTGGAGACAACACCACAATGTATCCACAGGTGCAACTCGCCCACAATGTGATTTTGAGGTACGAGTTGCACCTGGATAAACATCCCTATATCAATTATGGCAGATAAACATCCCTTAACCCTCAATTAATCTGGATATTTGTACTCTTAATAGTTCCCTCCAAACCCTTAAATCTGTTCTTGAATGAGTTCCATGCAATAATTTCTCTTTTCTATGGTTAACATTTGTGTGTGTTAGTTGCTTGATGAGGAGTTTTTGGAAGTGCTTGGGAGGGCGCCCAAGGTGGAGTTCATAAGCAATGCGCCTGCCCATGAAGGGGGGCCTATTTTCCAGACCAAGAAGAGTTTTACTTTTCTAGTACTTGGACCTTAGACGATCTCCCTGCAAAGGTTATTACAAGATCCCTTTATAATCGTAATTAAGCCTTAATCTAGCTTGTTGACGAAGCCAGATAAAATCTCACCCTCTTTTTATTTCAATTTTAATTTTTGCCAATGCAGCTAATGAAACTGTCTTTGAAGAGTGGGGATATATCGGTTGTGTTTAAGACAAGGATGGCCAATGGGATGGCCTTGGATAACAATGGGGATCTGGTGGTGTGTGAACAAGGACTTTATGCTGAGGTCGGTTTCATACAAAGGGTCAATTTGTACAGTCTGAACACAAGCATTGTGGCTGACAATTGGTCCGGCCTCCCCTTCAACAGCCCAAATGATGTCGTTGTGAAACGTGATAACTCCATCTGGTTCACTGACCCTGACTATGGCTGGTAAGTTCACCCTCATTAAAAAAATAAATAAAAATAAAAATACATACTTTATGTTTTTTAAAGTACTTTGTCTAGTTATTCATGATTTGTTTTCTGTTTTTTCTTTGGGGTGAAAGATTATTTCGACATTTTCAGCTTGTCATTTGTTCTTTTTGGACACATTTTTGGCTAGCCAAAAGTGTACATAAAGAATTTCAATAATAGATATCTCAGACAAAACATTTTTCTCAACAGACTGCAAATTTTACAAAGTTATCTTGATAATTTAGCTCGGAAATTTGCACATTTTTGTGATAAATTATAACTGAAATGCCATATGTTGCAGATGTTTAGAAACTGAGAATCAATTGCTACGTGTCCAATTGTATGTAGTTTGCAGGTTGAACACTAGATAACTCTATTCTGAGAGAATTTTCCATAATCATGAGCAATTTTGAGTATTATTTTTGGCTTTATGGAGTGAGTGTATATGCTTTGCGAGGCTAAGTAAAAAGAATTTTTTTGTGCTTTCAGGGTTGAAAAATTCAAGGGGCCACCAAAAATACGCAATCAAGTGTATCGAGTGAGCCCCTCGGGTGTTGTGGAGGCAGTTGCAGATGGGTTTGTGAAACCCAATGGGCTTGCTTTCTCACCAGATGAGAAGCTACTCTATGTCACTGACACAGGAACCTCGGTCGGGCAAGTGTCCTCTATGTAGCCCTAATTAATAAGCTCTATTTGGACGTAAATTTATCTTCATTTGCGTTAATCCATAAATCATTGCATCTTTCACACCTTTATGGCCGCCTAAGGCGGCCGGCTATGTGTGAACGCTCCAACAGTGCACAAACTTGACCTCATTTAGAGGCTTGTAACCTTCATTGGCCACGATTGAACATTACTAATGGGCCTTTTTTTTTTCCAGAGATGGGACAGTGGATATTACAAAACCACATTCCATTACTGTGTTTGATGTGGAAGAAGATGGTGCCACACTAACAAATAGGAGAGTGTTTGCCTCAGTTGCAAACTTGGATGGTAGCTATCCAGGTATTGGGGTGCCGGATGGCATCAAAGTAGACCAAGAAGGCAGGGTTTACACAGCCAATCAAGATGGAATACAAGGTAATCATTTAAAACTATGCTAAACATATTTATGGTTTTACATTTCCTCATAGACAATAGCCGGAAGGCTAAGGTGATGCCCTCCCTTCCCCTTCTCTTAGGAAGCGGGTTCGATGTTGGCCCACCCTTCCCTCTCAAAAGGGATTGAAACAATAGCCGGAAGGCTAAGGTGATGCCCTTTGGATGGAGCATAAGCCATATCAAACTAGAGCGAATCCATAATTGTTTTCAAATCGAAAAGTCTCATCTTACTGATCAATCAATTTTGTTCAATCGAACCAAGAGTCACACCTTCATGAAAATATTGCACTGCACTTGTGCCCGTTAGTTGACCGCGTTTTTGACTAATGTTCCTTGTCATTGAGAACGACACCCTATTCGATCAGGGTATGAATAAATCCCCGTGTCGTGTCTGCATGTTCGTTTGCGTGGGTTCGATTTTGGCCCACTCTTTCCTCTCAAAAGGGATTGAAACAATTGTCTCAAGGCTAAGGTAGATGTCCTTCCCCTTCCCCTTCTCTTAGGAAGCGAGTTCGATTTTGGCTCACCCTTCCCTCTCAAAACAGCCGGAAGGCTAAGGTAGACGGCTTGCCCTTTCTCTTAGGAAGCGGTTTTGATTTTGGTCCACCTTTCCCCCTCAAAAGGGATTGAAACCATAGCCGGAAGCTAAGGTGATGGCCTTCCCCTTCTCTTAGGAAGCGAGTTCGATTTTGGCCCACCCTTCCCTCTCAAAAGGATTCAAACAATAGCAGGAAGGCTAAGGTAGACGCCTTTTCCCACCCTTCCCTCTGAAAAGGGATTGAAAGAGAGTGGGAAAAAAAAAGAATGCAATTTTAAAAGCTATATTCTATTCTGAATGTGAGTTGCCCTCGCCATGCGTAAATGACGTGTTAATTTCAAGGATTTGTATGTTGTCCCGTGACCGTAACACTCCACTTACACTTAGATTTGTTTATTTATTTATTTATTTTTGTCTCCCACCAGTGTTTAATTCTCAAGGAAAGCTACTGGGTCTCATCCGTGTACAAGGAGCAGTCAACATGGGCTTTGTTGGCCATAAGCTTGACCGTATGATCATCCTCAACGGCACTGCTATTCACTCCGTGCAACTGAACGTCCAGGCAGCAGGCCTTTTTTATGCCCATGCTCATTTGCATCTCTAGGAGCTGCCAACATTAACTTTTTTCACAAGCTTTGGTTTCTATATTGTACAACCTTGAATTGTTATGTTTACAATTACATACTCCAATACTAGTGTGGATCCACTTCGTTGATCTTCTCAAGGTTCAAAATCTCATCCAACTACACATGATCCATATGACTGCACCGAGAACCCAAAATCTTCTCAAGGTTCAAAATCTCATCCAACTACACATGATCCATATGACTGAAAATCTCATCCAACCACACATGATCCATATGACTGCACCGAGAACCCAAAATCTCAATTGGGAGCTTGACGAACACAATAGATATGTATGTATGTATGTATGTATTCATTAGGCTCCCAATTGAGAGGGATTGAGAGATTTTGGGAATGGGTATTGAAACTCATATACCCACCCAATCTCACATTTTAAGGTAACTTCTATAATAGCCTCGATACACCCTTCGACATGGTTGATTTAATCTCTCAATTGGGAGCATGATGAATACATACATGCATACATATATATATATATGTGTGTGTGTGTATTCATCAAGCTCCCAATTGAGAGAATTTGAAAATGGGAATTGAACCCAAAATCTCTCAATTGGGTGCCTGATGAATACATAATATATATATAAATATGAGAGATTTTGGGAATGGTAACTGAACCCAAAATATCTCAATTGGGAGCATAATGAATACATAATATATACATATTCAATTTCCGTTCCCTGTACTTCAGTAACATCATGTGGATTAGGTGATTGAAAGATTTTGGGAATGGGAATTCAACCCAAAATCCCTCAATTGGGAGCATGATGAATACATTATATATATATATTCAATTTACATTCCATGTACTTCGATGCAGCCATATGAATCATGTGTGGTCAGATGTCTTGGTTGTCATGTTAGAAAAACGTCTCCTCTCTAACCATTAGTGTGTTGGTCTAATAGTTTCAAGATTGAGTGAACCCATTACTCCAAACAAGAAACTAGTGAACCCATTGACATGTTCAAAGTTATTTTTGTTGGCCTTTAATATATATATATATTTGTCCTACAACAATGGTTGTACTTAAGCCTTCAATATTTGATTGTGTTCATCCCCTTTTAAGTCCTAACAATTTGAGCAATGTCGTCATTTTTGTTGTCATCAAATTGCATGTTGGGTTTTTTTTTAATATGAGGATTGTATTCTAGTCATAGCTCCTCTACTTTATCTACACATTTTGTGTGTGCAGATGCATTGAGGTTCCTAATGCATAAGGCTTCATGTGCCTTATGTTTCATCTTCTCCTTTCTCTTTAATGCGCACAAAGTCATCATTTGATATAGTACAACACTAGGGAGGTTCAACTTGAGGCTTGGCATTGTCTTGTATGAAGAACCCTCAATTGGTTATTCTATTATCCCTATGATTTTCTTTGATGCAAGCCCCTTGATCACATAATCACATGGTTATGTGTGTTGAACTTAAGGTGGTTGGGTGACATCATCATTTTTTCCAACTTGCCTTCGGCCCAAGATCCTCCCATAGTTATCATTTTTCATTGCCCATAAGTGCATCTTTATCCACCCATAGGTGAGGTTTTCAAAGCACCATGTAGGGTTTTGAACCACGACCTCCTGGTCCTAGACAAACACCTCTACCGCTTGAGTTATTGCCTCATTGGCTTGACATCATGAGTTCATACTTAAGTGGATGTTATTTTATGGTTCTTTTCCAATACAACTTCTTGATTAATCCTTCTATAAATGCATAATTTTAAGAGATTAGAATGATAGCTCGATAGTTGTCTAAAAGTGTTCACATTCTTAGTTTCTTGATACAAGTTTCTATTTGAAGTAAGATCTCATAGGATTTTCTCCCCATCCTTTGTGAAAAACTTGATTTTGGGCAATGTGAAGTAGAACATGGTTCCCTAAAGTGGATAATGAAAATATACCATAAGGAGCTACAACTTTAGTTTTTACAAAAACTCAATCTTGGGTTTGATTACATTGTTTTAAGATTCAGAAATTTTATGCAATGATGCAACATTTAGAGACTTAATCTTAGATCTACAAATACCTCAATCTTAGCCAAGGGGTCAGTGTAAGAATCTATCTAAAAGCAAATACTCAAACTCACCATCTTAGTTGTTTTTTAATGCAACCTATTTAAAAACTTAATTGTTATGTGAATCCTATAATTCTTTTCATACAAGCCACTCTATATAAGACCATAGCATTCTCATTATATACACTTTACACTTCGTAGTTTGTAGCCTTCCAATTGACTACCTTAATTTTAGATTTTAAATCTTCTTAACAGTCCATAACTTTCTCATTGGATATACCTTTCGCCTATAGATTGCCTTTGGTTTTAACCTTCCAAACATACTCTAATTTTAGATTTTAAATCTTCTTAAGGATCATAACTTCTTTTGTTAGGGAATCTTTAGGTCACATTACCCTTATCATTGGCTCCGTGGTAGCAATCCAACTTTTGGATAATTTCTCTAATTTTGGAAAATTTTCCTTAAACCTTATCTCTATAACAAATCATAATTCATCCAATTGGCTCAAACAATTTTACCTTTTTATATTCACAAACATTGGTCATCAAAAATAAATGATCAAAACACCACATAT
The DNA here is from genome assembly GCF_041138505.1 of Cibotium barometz. NCBI lineage: Eukaryota > Viridiplantae > Streptophyta > Polypodiopsida > Cyatheales > Cibotiaceae > Cibotium > Cibotium barometz. The sequence goes on from NC_141046.1 coordinate 33,985,424, forward strand.
TATATTGCCGAGTGGAGCCATCACTCCTTTTACTTTTATCATGATATAACATGCTAAGTTTCTCCTAGGGAGAAGTCTTGTTTTGCTAATTTTAATAATTTTTTGTTGAGTAAAAGAGGATGATGATCTATTCAATTCCTCAAAATAAATAAATTTCAATATCTCATACACTAGATCCAAGCATCTAATGATTAGCATATTCAAGGCTTGAGATCTTATCTCTATTCTTTCTCTCTTATCATTCCGGTTATTATACTTTGCATTGTAGCATGCTGTTTATTCGTCACAGGTTCCATAGAATTTCGGCTCTCATTTAAGCTTTTGATTGTGGGATGCTTGAGACATTTCTTGAGATCGAAGCATAATAGCATGTGTGGAAGCATTATAGCTTAGACAGAAATGTTGGCGAGCAGTTCAAGGACCATATAAAGAGCACGCAATTAGATCGTACATCTGCACAATGAAGATGTGGCGGTTGATGTGACACACGTGATGATGTCATGTTGGCATGGCACATGATGGTATCATGTTCATGTGGCATTGGCGACCACCTCCTTAATAGCCCTTAACCTCCCTATGTATATGTATATAATAAAGGCATTGTGCCTCACTTATAAAAGTCGTGCATGTAGTTTTCAGCTTAGAGTGATTGCCAGCTCTTATACAAATAAATGTTTATAGCATGATTGTGTTCATAGTTGCTTTCTGGCGGGCATCACTCCTGTTTTTGAGCATTTTACTTGCAAACTTTTAAAATGCCCGTCAAAAATTACACTAAAGCACAAAAAAAACTTGCTATATTTCACCAAAACCTTCAATTTTGAAGGGCAACGTTGCTATCAAAAATCAAGCTTGATTGTGTTCTCTCTCTCTCTCTCTCTCTCTCTCTCTCCCTCTTTTCTTGTGCACAATATAAGAACAATAACTCTTCATTCCTTCATGTATCAGAGCCTACCCCTTCTCTAGTCTAGTTTATCTTGTCTCTTTCATACTTCAGCCTAGTTATGAGCCTATTCTCAACTTTTCTTTTTGGGTGTTAGTTGTGAGGTATTATATTTTGATTCTGAAGCTTGGACATTCAACTATACAATCAAGAGCCATGGTTGGTGTGTCAACTCTTTCATTCTTTGAAGCCTTAAAGCTTGATGGGAGCAACTACCCTTTGTGGAAGTTTAAAATGCCATATGATCTATGGAAGTTGGCAACCACTGAAGATCCTCACCCCAGTTTAAAATGCCATATGATCTATGGAAGTCGGCAACCACTAAAGATCCTCACCCCAGCACAAAGGTCATTTATGATGTAGGTAAAGAAGCAGAGAAAGATTCCCAAGAGTATGCCATGGATCTTGAAGAATGGGAAGAGAAGGATGTTATTCTTGGAAACTAAGAGTATGCCATGCAGCTTGAAGAATGGGAAGAGAAGGATACTGTTCTTGGAAACCAAGTGTTGGCACACCACCGTTGATGTGTCACGGTTCACACACCATGTTTAGATATAGCGGGTGGCCAACATATGTGCCCAGCATGCTTTCTAGAGCACATGCATCCGCATGGGAGTGCTTTCTAGAGCACATGCATCCGCATGAGAGTGCTTTCTAGAGCCGCTACTAGCACTCCTAGAGGCACACACATCCACATGGGCTTGTGGAGGCTATGGTATGCTGCTAAGTTGGGTCCTCACTATGTCTAACTAGTCCTCAAATCTTCCACGAAAAGACAAGCTCGGGGGAGTTGAAGATGGGAGGGTTTCCTTTGAACTTTATATACCCTTTTATTTTCCCCACTGCCTTTGCATGTGTGGGATTACTTGGCATCCCTTTTCCCATCTTGTAATCCCCACTACCCATGCAAGATTTGCACCTACAACACCCCTCTCCAATCCAGCATGGAGCGAAGCAGCCCGGGACTATAGACCATGGCTCTGATACCATCTTGGAAACCAAGAGTTGCCACACTGTCCACAATGTGTTATGGTTCACACACCACGTTTGGATATAATGGTTGGCCAACATATGTACCCAATGTGTTTTATAGAGCCACTAGCACCCTTGGAGGCACACACTTTGCATGGGCCTACAGAGGGTTTGGCATACTAAGGCAGGTTCGCACTCTGCCTAACCAGCCCTCCATTGTTCCGCAAAAGACAAACTTGGGGGATTTAAAGATAGGAGGGGTCCCTTTGGACTATATATATCCTATCATCTTCGACACTGCCTTTGCATGTGGGATTACTTGGCATCCTTTTTCCTATCTTACAATCTCCACTACCCATGCGAGATTTACACCTACAAATAGTTGGGGTCCTTGCCTTAATTGGCATGTTAGTGGCAAACAACATCATTGTTATGATCCAAATGAGAAAGATTGCAAAGGAGGCATGTCTACTTTGAGAGAGCAATACGAGACCAAAATTTTGAACTGTGATTGCTCTTAAAGGGAAGCTCTACGGTCTTAAACTTTAAGATGGAGATTCAGCTAAGGACTACATCACAAAGATGAAGGAGCTAAAGAGAATGCGGGGGGTGGGAGAGAGGTCCTTGCAAGCACGCGCACGCGCGCGCGCGCGCGCACACACACACACACACACACACACACAAAGGAGAGAGATGGATGGTTGAGTTTTATTCTATCGTATTCTCTTCTCTACAACCGTACACTAAAGAGATAAGAGTGCATACTATAAGGAAAAGTACGTTTTAGAGACATGCTAAACCATGGTCAACATGCTATCTTTCATTCTAGTGATAATGGCATAGAGAGCATGCTTCTGTAGTTGTAGATACATGCTAAACCATGGTTAGCATGCTATCTTTCATTCTAGTGATTATGGCATAGAGAGCATATGCATTCCTTTATCTCCATGCTTGAGAATCCGTTGTTGTTAGTGGGGGGGTTAAATCTCAACACCAATGACAGTGTCCCTAAGCTTATAGGAGAAAAGAATAGCCTTAAGTTTCTAGAGAGGATAATTGGTGCTACTAAGCTTTCCATCAGCATGGAATGGTGGTGAGAGGGGTCTTGCGAAAGATGTTATTTCTCCTAAGGGATTGCGAAGAATTTTTGTAATGAGCCGGAGGTTTGATACCATGTGAGATGATATAACATGTGATGTATACAAGAGAAGCAAGATCTTTCATATCACTCACAATAAGATCTTTCACACGGCACAAAACTTTAAAATTCAAATTGTACAATAACAGAGATAGAGAAGAATATTGTATTAGTAGATGAAAAAACCCCACACCCATGTGCTTATGTGAAGGGAGCTTCGATCTGGAACTACTAAGATAAAGGTTGTATGCTAGTAGAAGCTTGGGAGTGAACTCGTAGTGATGAGACTGATGAATTGTGTGGAGAAGGGATTGGCTGTGTGTATCTATATAGGAGGCTTGTATATACGAGAGGCATCTATAACATGACCACGTGTATTCGTTAACAATAGATGGTGCCACCGTCCATCGTCCTAATAAAGATGAACCCACCTGCCTCCCACGCCCATCCGGACTCATCTTGGGTCTCGTTTTTTACATGTGGATTGTTATGAGATACTGGTCTAGTGTAGCATGTAGCTTATTTGATAGTGTGCCAAATCTAATCCAATCCCATGTGAATACAAAGATGTTGGGCAATTGAACATATGAGCTAGCTGGTGTTTGGATAATACATTATGAGGGTAGAGCATTGATATCCAACATGTGATTATTGAAAGAAAAGCAAGTTGACAAGAAGAGCAAGCATTGTTTCTCAAGATGAGTTGATGATATCCATTGAAGATCAGTGAGAGCAGGCAAGGATTGGTAATCCAACACATGGATAATACAATATAAGGGTGAAGCGTTAATATCCAACATGTGATTACTAAAAAAGCAAGTTGGCAAGAAAGAAGCATTGTTTCTCAAGACATTTCTCAATATGAGGGTGATTGCTGAAAGAACCAAGCTGACAAGAAGAGAAAGCATTGTTTCTCAAGACGTTTCTGAAGACGAGTTGATGATATCCACTGAAGATCACCAAGAGCACGTAAAGATTGCCCATAATCCTTGGATTGTGGATAGTAGAGCAACAAGGCAGATGACACCGGATTCACTACCATGGAACCGATCACGTGGTGACCATTGGTGGCAACAATAGATATCCATGTGGCTAGATTCCTTATCTACCCAAGAAGGACGTAAAACACTATTAGATATTCTTTACGTGCATTATTTGTCAAAGATGTTACAATCTATTTCCAGCATGCTAAAGTTAAAAGAACAATATGAAGGTCAATTTTAAAGATAAAGGGGTAGAGATTCATCATAAAGATACTAACCACGTGTTGGAACTTGGAAAAGGGTGGCGAGCTATTGCAGGTAACATCTTATGTAGCACATGTAAGTGCGACAATGAGTGTCGGCTATAGACAGGATGAGCTATTGAAGGTAACATCCTTTGTCGCACATGTAAGTGCCAATGAGTGTTGACTATAGACATGATAAGCATGCATGATGTAATAGTAACCATTGAAGAGCCATGGCTTTCTCCGAGGTATCTAGAAAGTGGAGTGGATGGAAGCTATTGCCAAAGACATGCCATGGGGATAGCATATGGACTTGTGGTGCTTCCCAATCAAAAGGTGATAGGTCCATGTTTCTGATGGATGTAAAATTATCAACCTTCTTGAGTGGTAAGCTCGAGGATAAAGTTTACGTGGAGATTCGAGGAAGGAAAGAACATGGTTTGTAGATTAAGGAACGCCTTGCATGGGCTTAAACATGCACCTACGGCACAGCTACCATAGGATGGACCAATACTATCTGATTTGAAAGGTTCTCTTCCAATGCAAATTCATATGTTTTCTCCAAGGACATTACCACTAGATCATTATCCTGTATGTAGATATGTAGATGATATCATCTTGACAGAATCTCCAACTGTAGTTGAAGTTATTAGCAAGTGTGCTCAGCAAGATGCTCTCAGGAGTTTGAGATTATAGACCACGGGAAGTTGAACTACTTATTCATATGTCAAAAGATGTTCTGTATCGAGCTTTTGCATTTCAGATGGAGGATTCCACACCTATGGCGACCTTATGGAGGTGAACATGAAGTTAATCAACCCAATATTCCTCTTCGCCTCACATAGATCCAGCTTGATACATGAGATTAGTTAGCTTCCTGCTTTATTTAACCAACGCTCATCCTGATTTCTAATACACAGTAGGGGTGCTGTGAGCAGGTACTCCCAGGAGCCACTCGACTGGAATACCATTGTCAATTTGCTTTGAGGATTCTTAAATATATCAAAGGCAATTTGAATATGGGGTTTTGTATCAGTAGAAGGATGAGCAATATTGATGAGCAAGTTTTATTCAGGGTTTTACTAATGCAGATTGGGAGGGAGATGTGGACACCGAGAAGTCCACTACAGGTCACTGCTTCTCCCTTAGCACATGTATTGTCTCTTGGGGTAGCAAGAGGCAAGTGAGTGTTTCACTCTCCTGTACAAGAGAAGAATATAGGGCTTCCGCATTGCTGCTTGTGAAGTAGTGTGGTTGTTAAAGCATTTGGAGGATTTGGGGTAGCCACATGAAGAGACTACCATATTTGGTTGTGATAGCATGAGTTGTATTGCTATATTGCACACAACCCTGTGTGCCATGAAAGAACAAAGCACATTGAGGTGGATTGCCACTATGTCAGATCATTGAATTGAGAAGCATGTTATTAGGCTTGAGTATTGTCCTACAAAGGAGAATCCAACAGATATCTTCATGAAGGCGTTACCTCATGGAGGTGATGCAGATATCTTCTCGAAATGTGATGCAGATGGAGAACTTACTCTAGTACATGGGCATTTTGGTCTATGTCACTATGAGAGGGGGTGTTGGTAAGCAATTCAAGCAGATCATGTAATTGGTTGTATGGTGATGATGTGGTTGTAAAGTGATGACATGGTTGTTGATGCTAGCTGTTGCATGGCACATGGTGATGATGATTTCATGTTGACATAGCACATGATGATATCGTACTAATGCACAAGATGATGACATGTTGACATCACATGATGATATCATATTAATGCACATGATGATGATGGTGTCATGCTAACATGGCATTCATCGATCAAGGACGACCACCTCCACAGATGTTGGGCCACCTCCTCAGAAGGGTGATCACCTCCTTAGACCTTAACCTTCCTATATGTACATGTATGTAAAGGCCCTATGCCTCACTTATAAAAAAAATTCAGCTTTTAGAGAGAGACTTATATTTTTTGATGTCATTCTCTTGTTGAGAGTGATTCTCAACTCTTGTACACATTTAGCTTTTGCTCATTAAATACAAAAACTGTTTATAATGTGATTGTGTTGCCCTGAACCTCTTTCTCTCTCTCTCTCTCTCTCTCTCTCTCTCTCTCTCTCTCTCTGTACACTCTATAAGAGCAATAACTTTCCATTCCGTCATGGACGGGGGTTGTGAGAACGAGGATCTAAACCGTCAATTCAAATTCAACCATAATTATTTTCCAGGAATCTAAAAAATAAAGCGAATCAGTTAAAACTTGACAGCTCAGCAGTGAGAATTCAAAAATTTAGAAAGCCTATTAAAAAGTGACGCATCAGCACCATGGGAAGGAGCCATGTAAGTACATAGAAAGCGTTAACTTTTAAGCTTTAACCTTCATCTCTTCTTTCGAAAACCATTGCGTAAACCATTGCACCTGGGAGCTCCTTCGAAAAATACAGGCTTCTGCATGGTCCACTCCCCCAACCCATGACCGGCCACCACTTTTCAGCTCCCTCCTCCAAGGAAAGGACACCACGTGTCCTTTCCCTACCCTACACCTGATAAGAAATGAAAGGATCTGGCCTGAAAAAGTGTAGAAATTGAAGAGGGAGAGTAAGATCTTACTAATATGACTAGTGCAATCTCTCATTGGAAATACCATTGATTAGGCATGGAGTAAGATTATGCACAATGAAGCTTTTTCCTTTAAGAGATAGGTAGAATAGGTTAAACTTGATCATTCACAAAATAAGAACTCGGTAATCTTCTCACAAAATAAAAGATCCTCCTACACGCAATGTGGAACATCCTTCCACGTTGTAAAACACCCTTATGCCTTGTAGAACACCCTTCTACACTACATGATGGTGCAACCCTCTTCCACCCCTAACTTAAACCATGCTTTGTTTCTTTGCACCTCTTTTGCACCACATTGTGGAACCCTCTTCCACCTTCAATTTAAACGATTCCTTGTTTCTTTGCACCTCTTTTGCACCACATTGTGGGAATGCATCCTAAACCGTAGAACCCTCTTTTTCTCCTAAATTTTTTGTCCCTCTTCCCTTTACAATTTTTCTCAATGATCCTTACCATTCCATCATGCTCCCTTTTTGCTGTACACCCCTTTTTGCTGTACACCCCTTTTTGCTTTGTAACCCATTCCACCCCATGCTGTTGCTATTAAGGGATAAAAGTATATCCTCCATTGCTCATAATCTAGCATCTCCAAAGGGACATGAGAACTCAATGTGCAAAATGAACTATGAGGATGGACTAGCGATTCCTTAATCTAGGTAGATGAGCATGATAAGTGAAAGATCTAACTGTTAGATTAAAATTCTAACCTTGAGACACATTACCCTTTCAATCCCCTATCCATGCCCCTATCCGTTCGTGATTTATTACTTATCAAATTAAGTGTCAATGATCATTGTATCAAAAAATAGACATGTTTTTTAAAATTAAACCTTAAAAAATAGATTTTTGATCGATAAGGCAAGTTAAACTCTACGCTATGAGTTTCTTGTTTGCAAACTTGGAAGGATATTTGAGTTAAAGTGAGAATTATAGCTGTTTCAAAATCTTAGTGTCTATCTGTTCAAATTCAAGACAAGCCTTATAAACTGAAATTGTCCGTCGCTCGCAACAAAAGGAAGCCTCACAAATATCAAATTTTTGAACAAGCTATTATTTTAGTTCTTTAAAACCTATAACGAATTCCTCCTCAGTCCTTTGCTTGGGGTGTGGAATGAGTCGGTGACTTATAGTGTCCTCCCTTTTTCTATAAATGAAGGGGCTATTAAACTTATCCACAAGAGAGGTCCCAAAGAGGAAATCTCCAATTGGAAACCTATAACAATGCTCTCTACTGCATACAAAATATATGCAAAATCTTTAGCTAGAAGGCTTTCAGGTCACCTGAAGGAATGAATAAGACCGAAGAGAAAAGGATTCATCAAAGGGAGATATATCCTTGATGCTATTATAGCCCTATAGGAGGGAGTGGAACATGCCCAACAAACCCAACAGGACTTTATTTTCTTTAAAATTGACTTTGATAAAAAGCCTATGTGACAGGTTAGAGTGGGATTTTGTCATACAATCCCTCAAGGATATGGGACTGGGTCCTAACTTCATATAAAAATGGTGCAAGTGCTGTTTAGGAACACAATGGCCATAGTTACTGTTAATGGCAATCTCACCAAATCCTTTGCGTTGAGTAGCTCTATTAGATAGGGATGCTTGCTAGCTCCCCTGTTATTTGCTATTGTTGCTGACACGCTTGGATGGCTGGTTCACAATGCTATGGAAAAGGGGCACATGCAAGGCATTCATCTACCGAACAATAAAGGGCAAACTTGTTTGTAATGATTTGCAGATGACACTAATGGTCTTATACACAACGACCATACTTCAATCCGTACATTCTAGGAATGCTTACAAATGTTCTATCTAGCATCAAGATCTATAATTAACCACTCCAAAACTTGAATCAGAACAATGATGTCCGAGCCGCTGCGCAGTGGCTCTTAGACCAAGGATGCAAGGTCATAAAAGATAGACAAATATTCAGAGTACTTGGGGTCCCAATCGGATTTGGGGTTTCTTTGCGCTAGGGGTGGCTATGGATTCTAGCCATTCTAGACTGTCGGCGGATGACCTTCAACTCATCCTAGACAGGACACAACTATGGACTGCATTCAGCTAAAGGTACCTCTAACACATAAATCATTCTCTTGGAAAACCAAATGTAATCTACTGCCAATCCCTCCCCTTGCATATCAAGGCCCCCCTCTACACTGCAAACTAAATAACAGATGGAATCTGTTATGGGACAAAAAACAGTGGGGATTCAAACTCTCAAAAATCTGGTTGCCAATAATCCTGCCAAAAAGCTTTATGGACCAAGGAACGACGAGCACAGGGTATGGGAATGGATTATGCCCAAGATGTAAAAGAGAACTGGAGGCAATATCCCACCTGTTCATAGGGTGTCATCATAATATAGAAGCTCTTAAGCTTTTGAATCAATGTATGTCCTCAGTCTAGAACCGGGACCTCTCATGGCAAGAAATTCTATTAGGGCAATAGATCAAATGCTCTGTAGAATTATGAAATGTTATCCGTGCTAAATACTTGTGGGCTATTTGGATAAATAGCAATAACTGCATGTTTAACCAAGTATTTACCAACGTGCTACATGGTCTGAGAGGTGAATTGTATTTGTAGATGAAGGTATTGCACAAAGCAAGTTGCAAAGTGTGTGAAGTGTGATACACAAAGAATGCCAAGGAAGAAATGCTGCAATTGGAAAAAGCTAAGAATCAGCCAAATTCAAAAAGAGCGGCTAGAACAAGATGGACAAGTGTCTAGAGAAGAAGTGGAGTTAATGAGAAAAGACTTTGAGTTGAAAAACTACATCCTCAACCTCACACGTATGAGAAATGAACTAGCATAAAGAGAAAAAATTATGCTTCTTGATTAAAAAGCATATTTTGTACTTTTGGTTTATCTTTTTATAATATAGTTTGCTCTGTTAAAAAAAAAAGATGTCCAAAGAAGGCACATGAGAAGACCAAAACTTGAATTTTGTTGAGTAATAGCCATTTAATGTAAAGAGTGTGTGTCTTTTCTTTCCTTGAAAAATCCACAGAAAGGCACCCTTAGCTTGCGACCTTTTGCTTTTAAAGTAGCGAAAGAATGGTCATTGTGAAAAAAAAAAAAGTAAATTACAAAGACCGAAACGAACATCTGGGGTGTTCATAACCATAATTATAAGTTACAACTTACAAACGCTCACAAGTCATTGAGAGTGAAGCCATATACATCTTTCTTTTCTTCCCTTCAAACTATGATTTGTTAACTAACACCTTGGGTTTCCATAACCCCCAGGAACTCATATTAGTGGACTTTGAAAGAAAATGAATCGACACGATCGAGTTGTGATTGCACGGCGGCGTTGTGATCAGATGTCACCATGGAGTCGACATGATGAAATTGCGCTGGCATGGCGTCGTGCGATTTTACCATTGTCTGGCTTGCATTGTTGGTTGATGCTCCATGTTCATCACCACACTGTGTGATGGTAGAAACGGTGGTGACGGTTGCGGCACCATTGCCAAGGGTGTCAAGGAGGCGAGGGCAAGGGCGGTGCTGGGTGGACTTCCCCGCACCACCCCCGGCGCTCCTAGCCTTTCGACGCCCACCACCCCCCACCCCCGCATCTACGCCCCATGCAAGCACGTAAATCCGCACTGCGTGACCCGCCCGCCTGTGCATAACTAGCTTTTGGCTTATGGACACGGTGTCGTAACACCTCACACACCCGGACGAGGACACCATGGTTGGCGCAATCTTCTCCTCCTCCACTCTTGATATTACAAGCAGCTTTCCAGCCCTCGTCGCGGCCGCGTGAATGCTACGTAAACCGGCCCTGTCAGCCACCGTCCCCTCCTCAACTGATGAAACGCAACAAAACCCCTACACAAATAGAGATCAAGAGGCCTAAATTAGGAGTTGAACGACAATAAAGAGCTAATTGATCTCTAAGTATGCTCTGATTACCTCGTCTGTGCGGCAAATGCCCAGCCCTAGCTTGCTCTCTTTTTCTTCTGGCTTCAAAACAACGGCTATCTCTGCAACAGTAGGTACATACCACAGTCTCACAGCCCTCACAACGCCAATGTCTATCCCGTGGTAGTCTTCAAACCCATAAATGCCAGTGTTGCTCACTGCAGACAGGTCCTCCCATAAGCTTGCACTCACTGTGCACTTTGAAGCATGTTGGCCTGACACCTTCATTACAGGTGAAATCAAAGGCTAATTATAATCAGTTAATGAGACCAACTTCAGATAAGATGAACTAGCCAGTCAGCTCATTAATGAAGATCTTAGGCACGCAAAGTGTTGCAATTAAGCAAATTACCTTGGTGATACCTTGGTGAGCAAGCATCAATTAAATTAAAAGGACCAACAATGAACTCGCCCAAATATGTTTATCATTAGTGGCTAAGCTTTTAATTAAAGAGACAAACCAAAACTATATTAAAGAGCCAAATTAGCTCTAGATTATACATATTTATTTATCATTAATTGCCAAGCCAAATAAGTATTTAGTTACGTCTGAACAAGCCAAATTAATATTATTGACTTTACTTGTAAAAAACCTATCAAAATGCCCCACTAAAGTGATGATTATTCAAAGTATAACCAAAGAAGCAAAATAAGGTAAAGTTATATTGGACCTTGGTGAGCAATGGCTCAGTCTGTATGTTGAGGAAAGTGATGGGGATGCCAGAGCCTTGGGCTGCTGTAAGCCATGTCATAGCTCTTGACACCGTGTCATCTACAGTGTTGTATGATGGGAATGCTCTGTCGTCACCGGATGAATAGGGAACGAACAAGATGGAGAAAACCAAGCTCTGTGGGCGTAGTCGCTGCATGTTGGCCTCCCATGGATATGGCACATATGCGTCCTTCAACTGAGTGGTGGTCAGCTGAGAGGCGATTTGGGCACACCTCGTTTCTACACCAACAGTTCAATTAAAGCCAATAATCATATGGGATAATTAGATCAATAAACAAGCCCAAAACAATAATTAGATTAATAAACAAGCCCAAAACAATAATTAGATCAATAAAGAAGCCCAAAACACACACTTTGATGGGCAGAAATTTTGCACTTAGTACAAGGTACACATATATATATGTGACATGTCTGTTGAACTCTATTATAACAAGCAATAGCTACATCAGCTAAGGCATTAGACGGAGGCAATATTGATGCATTCAAGGATATTGTCCAATTAAATTGTTGAAGCCCTACAACCCCCGGAAAACACACACACACACACACACACACACACACAGTACACACACTCTTTTCTTAGATTTCAGCGATAAACAAAGCAGCACAGAGGAAGCTTAATTTTAATAAACCGTATTAAGGATCATTGATGATCAATGGTATTGGATTTTTCGAATTTACTGACCTTGGAGGGCAATGCATGCTTCTTCGGTGGAGTTCATGAAGGTGACAAGGTGGTTGGGATCGTGGATGGCTCGGAGGGCATAGGTCTGCTTTTTGATATTGTTGAGCAAGGCAGTGTCATTGGCAACGATGGAGGCCTGCACGGTCACGACGCGGTACTGATCATCGGCCGCCTGCAGCGGCAGCTTGTGCGAAACCCGCCTTACTTGTACTTCAACGTGGGTTTCGTTGATGCTGAAGAAGCGCCGGAGCTCTGTCTGCAGGCCCGCCTTCATGCCTGCAAAAGGGGCCCGCAGCACCACGCCATTGCCACCCACTAAGCTCACTTGCTCTACCATGTCCCCCGGTAACAGCTTGTCTTCAAACCAGCACTCCCCCGCCTTTGCACTGCTTGATAACGCTTTGATCGTCACCACCGGCCTCCCCTCTATCCCTAACTTGCCCACCAGCTCTCGCCCATTTTTCATATTTCCAGCTCCCTTAACCACCTTCACATTTTTGCTCTTAACCAAGCTTAGATTGTTAATCACTCCTTGCTCATGAACCCCTCCGCCTTCATTGCTAATGGAAGAACCAATGTTGCTCCTCGGAGAATTGCTAAATGGGTTGTTGCTTGGAGAATCGCTAGAAGGATGCGTCCTCATCTTATAATTGATTGAAATTAAAGAGGTAAGTAAGGACGATACAGCTTGTAATCAAAGATTTATAGAATATAAGTCTAGTGTATGATTAGCAGTCTTGCACATGATCGATGTAGGGGACAAGAGATGATTATTTGTGATCAAAGAATACTACTCGAATATTGAGGCTACTGAATAATCTCTCGCATAAATGTGCGGGGTAATTGATAGGGCTTATATGTAGCTTAATGTATCAAAGAGAAATTACTGTCTATAATTTGCACCGTCTGTCTGTCTGTGTACTGTGTATCTCTCTCTCTCTCTCTCTCTGTGTGTGTCTGTCTGTGTGCTATGTATGTCTCTCTCTCTCTCTCTCTCTCTCTCTCTCACACACATGTATATATGTGACAGCTAGCTCTATTGGTTACAGCAGTAACAAACGTGACCGCCGAACCGATCACCACTGAGTTACTAAATAATACTTAACCGACCATCACCAAGATGCTAAATAATACTTTAACACGCGAGGATGAGAACCCTCGATTGATACATCAAGATTAAAAAAGTGCATCTTTCTCACATGTTCACACAGGTACCCTCCCTTAAGTTCAAATGGTCCTTTTCACACTCCATGCCAAACCCAAAAGGAACTTTCATATACGTTGGTGCACATGCGCTGCATCCTTTATGAGTGACTAGACGAGCTTCGTGTATACTAGCATTACCAAAGGGAGAGAAGTTAAGTCATAGCATTATCTTGCCACGTGGACAAAACTGTATGCTAGCACACTAAGATTTAAATCCAAAATCAAGTGTGTCCACATGCGTGCATGTGTGCATGCATACATGTGTTTGTGCATGCATGTGGACATATACATATGTATGTGTGTTAGAGATATATATATATATATTTTTTGATGAAGTGCAAGTCCTTATGAAATGCATGCAATATTCGCACCATTCAATGAAAAACCACCTAGCCCCTTTTTTAAGGAGCATGCTAGATATTCCAAGCATGTTCATATCCTTGTTGTATCATCAAATGTTGCGCACTAGTGCATTACAATGCTTTGATTGTTTTTAAAATTAAAATTTGGGCTGAAGAGAAGATTGTGATTTTGAACAACGACGATTTTCTTGGTACTTAGTGCACTAGTGCATTACAATGCTTTGATTATTTTTAAAATTAAAATTTGGGCTGAAGAGAAGATTGTGATTTTGAACAACGATTTTCTTGGTACTTTGAGCTATAATGATTTCTTAGAAAATTTGAAGAGGTGTTTTACCTTCTTCGATCAATCCATTTGTTTATATGTCTATTCTTTGGTTGTCACATCACAACCTATTTTGCAAAGGACTAGTCTTTCAAGTGTATCCAACCCACTTCATGGGCTTAAAGTTGGAGTATTGATGTGCAAATCCTATAAGAGATGATGCCAATGTACTCAACATGTGACCACTTGTACAAAATTGTAAAAGTAATTATATATAAAGTTATAGCAGTATTTGTATTGATCAAGCAATGCTTCCATAGTCATTGGTTGGCACCCAATAAGTTTTCTCATATGGTAGATTCATGATCAAAATTCAATTTGGTTGTACCTCACTTGTTTTTAGCTTAAATATTACTCATCTTTTAAGAAATACTAGTTGGGAACCCGTGCTTCGCACGTCTTTTGAGGCTTCCAAAATCAAATTCTACCCAAACCTCCTCAAACCTCCTCCTCCCCTTCCTGAACCTCCAAATTCTTGCCACGTGGGCAGCTTTGTGAAACTCTTCCTTAAGATAATATAGAGATATATTTAATCCAAATGCTAAAAATATTATCAATAGCATTTTTTCTTAGGACTATCAAATTCAATATCTCACGTGACACCATGTGTTGTATCGACATAAACAATGAGGACAATTATATAAGACAAAAAAACTTAGAACAAGTTTTAATAATACAAAACATATGAAAGGGAGTGAATGGGCAAACTAAAGGGGTTTGATTAAGAATACAAACTTGTTTATACAAAGTTTCAGAGTATAAAATAAAAATTCCATATAATATAAGAGGATCTTTCCTATATTATATGATTACATAAGGGATAACTTTAATCATTGCATATCACAAGTCAAGGAGTGTAGAATCCTAGATGACCATGAAATAGAAGTAAAGACTACATTATTTAGTCTTGAAGAATCTATTACACATTTCTTGGTGACTTCTAGTTATTTAGTCTTGACCTTGTAGTGCACGACTCGAGACTTCTTGTACAAGATATTTAGTCTTGACCTTGTAGTGCACTACTTGAGACTTCTTGTACAAGATATTGAAGTGAAAGGTTAAAGTTTTTTTCCTCTCTTCTCAATCCCAAATCTATCAATCTCATTTTTTAGTCCTCTATCGTTGAGGTTGAGGTCCTCCTTTATAAAGGGTGGTATAGCACTTACCTTAGCCTAAAGGAGTTCCCTTGATCACACAATGATAGAACCTATGAACCTATATGCATGGGTGCGTGTGCGCGTGCGCGCGCGTGTGTGTGTGTGTGTGTGTGTGTGAGAGAGAGAGAGAGAGAGAGAGAGAGAGAGAGATTATACTAATGCCCATAGGAATCAAATATGATCCATGCGAACCAAATATAAGCATTATTCCGTGTAGACCTCAAACATTATCAAATAACATTTAAAAATACCTACTAGTTAGCTTTTATAGCTTTATGGTCAACACATACGTGATTGAGAATCCAATCACGTATGTAGGTCGTGGCTCAACTCTCTTTAAGCACTACCCACTTTCCAAGCCGCACAAACCTTGGCTAACTTTTCTTCCTTATACTTTACTCGAATTGGTGTGAGTTCCTTTTTCTACCCATATAGCTGTGTGCCCTCGAAGTTAGTCAATTGCTTAAGGACGTTGAATTTTGTGTTTTGACCTCCTTCTTGAGATTCCTAACTCTCTTGCCAATTCCTATGTGTCTCTTGCCACTTCCTTACCTTGGCCGAGATTTCCTATTTTCATCACAAATCTTGAGCTTGGTTGAGTCTCTAATGTTGCAATGCGGTCTTCCAATGGGCAAAGGGAGTCCTTAAGTGCATCATTCTCTTGCTAGAGCTCATTTTGGTGATTGGTCAGGGTTTCAACAACTGTAAAAGAAGTGCTTCTACGGATAGGGAGCTTCTTCTTGTCTTTCTCTATTGCCTACAGAGCTCATGTAGGTGTTTGGCCAAGTTGAGCTAGGAAATGGTGTTTGTGTGGCAATTTTGCAATTGCATATGAAACACATCGTAAATCTTACAAATGTGAGTATGACAATGTTGCAATTGCATATGAAACACCTCTTATAACTTACAAGTGTAAGTATGAGAATTGTAGGGTGGTGATTACTGCGTTTGTGGGGGCCACGAGCGAGCACGCAGGCTAGGTATGTAGACGAGAGAGAGAGAGAGATTTAAAAGAAGAAAACAGACTGCCATCTGTCGGTTGAAAGTGTATTTTCAAAACAATAGATTGCAATGTGTCAGTCGTGACAGTGAAGGGTCAAAAGCGAACCACTAAGAGGAGCAGGTAGGTTGGAAGCTGAAAACGGCCACCTTTCTTCTGGAATACGCAAATGTCAAACGAGATTCGAGAA
>NC_141046.1:34006924-34152992 GCF_041138505.1 Cibotium barometz
GATAGCCAAAGCAATTTTATACATGGCAAACAAAAACCATGTATTTGCTCATGAGGAAAAATCTGTGGGGGCTAGTTGAGGGAAGAGATGAATGCCCAGAGGTAAGTGGGAAAAATGAGTGGAAGAACAGGAATGAGAAAGCATTAGGACTTATCGCACTAAGTTTAAATGATGAAATCATTCATCACATCACAGGGATAATGGGCAAAACATGCATGGGATGAACTCAATAAACTATTTGGCACTCAAGCAAAAAATTCAAAGATAAATCTGTTAATGCAATTCTACAAACTGGATATGAAGGAAAGTGAACCTTTAATCGCACACTTGAACAAATATAAAAGCATTAAGCAACAACTGGAAGCAACAACTGGTAGCCATTGGCAAAAAGGTAGAAGATGATGAGGCACTAGCAGTGCTTCTGAAGAGTAGACAAAGGTGAATATGAAAACATTGTAGCCTTATTAAAGAATGTACTTGAATTGAAGCTACACGAGATAGGAGCTCTACTAGAGCAAGAGACCAAGGTCAAATATGCTCTTATTACTCTGGGATTTGAAAAATATGGAGCTAGGATTCCTACTTCCAAACCTTTGAGAATGACTTCATCCTATCACTTTGCCCATTGGTTCCATTTTCTGACAAAACCAATTATATACACATGAAGCATGGGTCACAAAAGAAAAGTTCCACAAAATTACCATGTGAGGTGACGTGCGAAGCATGGGCTAGTCCACTAGTTTCTTAAAAACAAAGATTTGAGAGTGCTTTCAATTTTTTATAATCATAATTATACTAATGCATGTTTGTAATTCATTTTTCATAATTCATAACACTAATGCTATCGATGCTTCTTCAGTAAAAAAAAAAAACATGAACATCATGTATAAACGATCATGCATATGATTGCAAAAAATAGAATTGAAGTTTGTGCTAGCATTTGATATAAATGGAAAAGAGACTTAAAACTATCTCCAACTTAAAACTTAAAACTAAATATGTATATATATATGTAGCATAGAGAGAGAGACACACATACATATGTATATATAACATAGAGAGAGAGACACACACACACATACGTATATATAATATAGAGACAGATACACACAAACATGTAAGAACATTCATTATATATGTGTTATAGCAACGTGCATGGTAGGACAATGAAAGACATCATTGTGTGCATTCATATGTACGCTAGGGAATGAACGCTTTATTTTTGTGCTATGGTAAAAGAGAAAGAGAGAGAGAGAGAGAGAGAGAGAGAGAATTGTTGGAATATACAAGTGAATAGGGTGTGTGCAGGAACAGGCCCTTTGCAGGAGGCTGTAAAAGAGATTCTGCAAATGAGTGAGAAGCTCTGAAAAGGTGAGAAGTATCTACTAGGAGAGAATAAAGGGTAGCATGAGAAGATTTAGGATGTGTGGAGATAGTCTGGGAAGAGGTGGAGTGAATCAAGGAGAGATCAGTGGGATTAGATGCTTAGATGTAAACTCTATAAATTGAGGCATTTGCCTAATGAGAATTTGCTGGTTTTTGATTATCCATGCTTGCATTAAGCTATCTGTTAATTGCTCACTAATCACATCTTAATCATCATCTAATCTCTTTGTTAATGATGTTGATTCTAGCATTTGATCCACCATAGCTCATCACATTGTTGTAAATTTAACATGGTATCAGAGCCTAGCTTAGAATCCATCAAATTTATGAGTCTATTATCTTGCTAATCATCTAGTTAATTAGGATAAGTAGATAATCAACTTTTTGGTAATTTTTCAACAAGCCTTCTGTACCCACAGCTAGTGGAGGGGCTTGATCTCCCTCCAGGCCTAACAATAGGCTTCAAGAGTCTAGCTTCACATAGCCACAATCGCTATGCTCCAGCCCATCAACGTGAATCGCCAATCGGCCTTCTGGAGCTACAAATTTTCACGATTTCTCAAGCACCTTTTTTCTGAAGCAAAATTGAGATCTTGTCTGCACCAGATACAATGGGTCTAATTCCTCTTGGCCCCAAGGGTTTTCAAGGGTGCTCTACGAGTTGGTGAAGACAGTTTTTGATTTCATCGTCTACAGCGAGATCCAAGCTCTCCATCAAATCTGCAGGTGACTTTGGTAAAACTGAGATTAAGCATTCAATGTTTGGTCAAATCTTGTGTTTCTTGGCTTAATCCTTTACTAGACTAATTTCTATTAATGGCTTTGAAAGGAGTTGATCTCATTTGAACTCTAAGGCCCCAGATCTGGACTCCCCGCATACTTTGTTTCTTGCACACAAAACAGAGGATTATTTTACTAATCAATGATTAATCAACACTAATCACTATATTTTGGTGCAATTGAGGGTTCAAATTAACCATTGGGTATCTAATATAGATCCCTATAACTTTAGATTACAATTCGGAGATGGTTTGATACTCTAACCATTGAGTACAGTTTTGTTACCCTTGGTTTAATGTAATTTCTAGTGAATTTATGCTGATAAATCTGTTGTAATCATCACCTAAACACCAGATTGAGTTGTAAGGGTAGACACTGCCCTTGAATCTTGAAATTGGATCAAGAGGTAAGACCTCCTTCACATCATCATGAGCACGGCACAAGAGATAGCCAAATTTAATGGGGAGCAATTTTATACATGGCAAACAAAAACCATGTATTTGCTCATGAGGAAAAATCTATGGAGGCTAGTTAAGGGAAGAGATGAATGCCCAGAGGTGAGTGGGAAAAGTGAGTGGAAGAGCAGGAATGAGAAAGCATTAGGACTTATCGCACTCAGTTTAAATGATGAAATCATTCATCATGTCACAGGGATACAATGGGCAAAAGATGCATGGGATAAACTCAATAAACCATTTGGCACTCAAGCAAAAAATTCAAAGATAAATCTGTTAATGCAATTCTACAAATTGGATATGAAGGAAAGTGAACCTTTAATCACACACTTGAACAAATATAAAAGCATTAAGCAACAACTGGCAGCCATTGGCAAAAAGGTAGAAGATGATGAGGCACTAGCAGTGCTTCTGAAGAGTGTAGACAAAGGTGAATATGAAAAAATTGTAGCAACATCAAAGAATGTACCTGAATTGAAGCTGCACAAGATAGAAGGAGCTCTACTAGAGCAAGAGACCAAGGGCAAAGAGAAGAAATGGCTGGACTCAACACATAGAGAGGAAAAAGCATTCTTCACCCGAGGAGGATTCTCTCGAGGACGAGGACGAGGAAGAGGCAGAGTAGGAGGAAGGACCTTCACTTGCCACAACTGTGGAAAGCCAAGACACATGGCAAGAGACTGCTACAGCAAACCCAGTGGAGAAGGAACGACATCGGCAAACTTCATGGAGGCTCCTAAGGAAGTGGAGTGAGATCATCTTTTCTGAGAGAGAGAGAGAGAGAGAGAGAGAGAGAGAGAGAGAGAGAGAGAGAGAGAGAAACCCCACAACCCAATGTAGTATGTCCCAACAGAGTAAAACCACCTCTGAGCCACCGATGATGTAGGCCATGTGGTAGATGTATGTGTGAGCACTTTAGTCAAGGTCATGGACACTTGTAGTAGCATGGACACATAGAGAGAGAAGAGTTGATGAAAAACAGGTAGAGGGAGAGGAGACACACACACAGGAGCAAACCCTAATGTATTATGCAAACCTTAACCATAGTGGGAATCCATCTCCCTACACACCCAATGCATAAAGCCATAATCCATAATCTACAACACACTACTTGTGTTGTGTCCATACACAGCTAACCCTTGCTAATGTCCACACACTATGACCAGCTAGACGCGGTCATTTATGTCTCACACATGTTACTACCTAGCATGCCAGCACATAGTGCAATTGGCACAAGCTGACATCTAGCTTGAATCTCATTAACCCCTCTCAAGCTCGTGATGTCCTGCCATAGATGAAGATGTAGATGAGCTTGGGCTATCAAAGCTCTCAACACTCCCCCTCAAGCTCATCCCATGTACTCCCAACATAGTACGAAAGTACTCAAACTTCTCCCTGCTAAGTGGCTTTGTAAAGATGTCGGCCACCTGCTCTTCAGTCTTCACATACTGCAAATCCACTCTGTACCATCGAACACTTTCTCTCTGACAAAATGATAATGGACCTCTATGTGTTTGGTCTGCGCATGAAAAACTAGATTCTTGGCCAACTGTATGCTACTCATGTTGTCACAATGAATGTGACAACCTTGCCATCAATAGACTCACCCAAATCAGCCAAGAGACTCTTTAACCATACTCCTTCACATGTAATTGCTGCACCCCTGTATTCAGCCTCTGTACTAGATAAAGCAACAGTAGGTTGCTTCTTGCTACTCCAACTCACCACTGCACTTCCAAATGTAAAGGCATAACCACTAGTAGACCTCCTGTCATACGAGCTACCTGCCCAATCTGCGTCTGTGTAGCCATGTACATCCAAGCCTTTACCATGCTCATAAAGAAGACCATAATGTGCAGTGGTCTTTACATATCGCATAATGGGTCTCACTGCATCCAAATGAGGTTTTCTGGGGCTCTGCATAAATTGGCTTACTAGCCCCACAACATAACTGAGATCCGGGCATGTGATAGTCATGTAAATAAGACTGCCAACCATCTTTCTATACATAGATGGATCATCCAACTCTTCACCAAAATCAGCCCGCAGCTTCACATTCTGCTCCAAAGGTGTACTCATTGGCTTACACCCTGTCATCCTATATTTTGCCAACATATCCAATGCATATTGGCGTTGCATTAACCATGTCCCTACATGGTCTTTGCTCACTTCAATCCCAAGAAAATATCTCAATTCACCCAAGTCTTTCATATTAAACTGCCCACTCAATGCCTTCTTCACATGCATAACATCTGTAGCATGATCTCATGTGACAATCAAGTCATCCACATAGATGACAAGTAAGACAATCCCACGATTTGTCTTCTTCACATAGAGTGAAGAATCTGCTGAAAAATCTGAAATCCAAGGGAGATAAGACATCGACTTATCTTATCACTCCAAGCACGAGGTGCTTGCTTCAAACCATATAATGCTTTCTTTAATCTGCATACATGAGTGGGATACCTCCGGTGTACATATCCTTCTGGCTGGGCCATATAAACTTCCTCTTGTAAATCACCATTTAGAAATTCATTTTTCATATCCATTTGATGCATTTCTCAACCATTTGCTATAGCCATAGCAATGATTGCTCTCACTGTTCCCATCTTTGCAACTGGACTAAATGTTCATCATAGTCCAAGCCTTGGGTTTATGCATAACCCTTAGCTACCAGCCGCGCTTTATGGCGCTCAATGGAACCATTTGATTTGCATTTTACCTTATAAACCCATTTGCAACCAATGACATTTTTGCCTTGTGGTAAGGTAACCAAATCCCATGTTTCATTATGAACTAATGCGTCCATCTCAACATCCATTGCCTTCTCCCATACATGCTTCCCAATGGCTTCTGTATAGCATGTAGGTTCCACATGCTTCACCAAAGAGGTCATATATGTGTAATGCATAGCAAAGTCACAATATGTCAACCTGTTAACTGGATACCTGACCCTTTGGGATCTCCGCAATGCATGCGGATCACTCTGAACACCTGTCACTCTAGCATGTGGAGGCACATATCTATCCTGCCTTGCACCTGGTGTGCGTAAAACTGGTATGCCAAGTTCCTCATCCAAACTCTCTGAACTTGACAACTCATAACCTGTAATGCCAACTCCTTCAACCTTCTTTTTCCCTTTATCCACCCACAGCACTACTCCCAGTGCTCACACTCTCATGTCTCAAGCATCCTGACCATGGACGTATAGTGCTACTCTCAAACTCTGCTGGCCCAGACATAGAAATAGAACTTCCTTGTGGCAAGTTCACATGCACATCAGCATCAATGGAATCAATGACACCCTCATCCTTTGCCTTGTATCAACTAGCAAGTTCATCAAACACCACATCTTGTGAGATAACCACTTGCCTAGTATGCGGATTGTAACATTTATATACCTTGCGATCCTGTGCATATCCAATAAAAACACACTTTTCTGCCTTAAGATCCAACTTCCTCCTCTCATCAGGCACATGTACATAAGCTATGCAACCAAACACTTTGAGGTGTCCAATGTCTGGCCTAAAACGTCCGGCCTAAAACCTGTAAGCTGTATCTCTGGCGTACTTCCATGTATGGCTGCTGTGGGTGTCTTATTAAGTACATACACCGCGGTGGCACACGCTTCTGCCCAATAATAGTCTGGCATGCTCTTTTCATTAAGCATTGCCCTGGTCACATCACAAATGACTCTATTCTTCCTCTCAGCAACACCATTTTGCTGAGGTGTGTACCTGCAAGTTAACTGCCTTCTTATGCCATGCTTTCTCAAGAAATTCTCAAAAGCATGTGAGGTGTATTCACCACCTCCATCTGTCCTCAAACATTTTATCCAAGAGCCATATTGCTTCTCTGCAAAAGCTTTGAAGTCCATAAACTTTACCAACACTTCACTTTTCTCTCTGAGAAAGTAAATCCAAGTCATTCTGCTGAAATCATCAATGAATGTCACATAATACAAGCTACCTTTAATGGATGAGTTTTGTGCAAGACCCCATCAATGAATGTCACATAATACAAGCTACCTTTAATGGATGAGTTTTGTGCAGGACCCCATACATCAGTACTATGAACTATCTCAAGTGGCCCACTACTCATGTTGCCTTCTTTAGGAAACGGCAACCTTGCTTGCTTTCCAAACTGGCAAGCATCACAAACATGCATATTCCCATCATACTTGAATCTAGGCAGCCCACTAACAATGCCTCTTGCCTACATGTTCTTTAACCTTTGTATGTTCACATGTCCAATCCTTTTATGCCACATGTCAATGTCCTATCCCTGAATATCTCCCAGAATAACTCTACACTCCTAAATTCTCTCATGCTACCCTTTATTCTCTCCCAGTAGATTCTTCTCACC
Source organism: Cibotium barometz (assembly GCF_041138505.1). NCBI lineage: Eukaryota > Viridiplantae > Streptophyta > Polypodiopsida > Cyatheales > Cibotiaceae > Cibotium > Cibotium barometz. Next base: position 34,013,911 of record NC_141046.1, read on the forward strand.
TTTTCACAGGTTCTTTCACAATTACATCTCCTCTTTTACAGCCTCTATCCAAGAGCTTGTTCCCACACACACAGTATTCACATGTATATTTCAACACAAACCTCATGGAGGCTCCTAAGGAAGTGGAGTGAGATCATCTTTTCTGAGAGAGAGAGAGAGAGAGAAACCCCACAACCTAATGTAACCTGTCCCAACAGAGTAAAACGACCTCCGAGCCACCGATGATGTAGGCCATGTGGTGGATGTATGTGTGAGCACTTTAGTCAAGGTCACGGGCACTTGTAGTAGCCTTGGACACATAGAGAGAGAAGAGTGTCAAGGACTATATGAGTTTAGGGACTTGAGGCATTGGTCGTGGACTACCAAGTAAGAGGGAAACTTGGTATAAGGTCCAGGTGTGCTAGGAGTATTCACTTGAGGGGAGGTGTTGAAATATACAAGTGAATAGGGTGTGTGTGGGAACAGGCCCTTAGCAAGAGGCTGTAAAAGAGAATCTGTAAATGAGTGAGAAGCTGTTAAAAGGTGAGAAGTATCTACTGGGAGAGAATAAAGGGTAGCACGAGAAGATCTAGGATGTGTGGAGATATTCTAGGAGGAAGAGGTGGAGAGAATCAAGCAAAAGAGGTGGAGTGAATCAAGGAGAGATCAGTGGGATTAGATGCTTAGATGTAAACTCTATAAATTGAGGCATTGGCCTAATGAGAATTTGCTGGTTTTTGATTATCCATGCCTACATTAAGCTATCCGTGCCTACATTAAGCTATCCGTTAATTGCTCACTAATCACGTCTTAATCATCATCTAATCTCTTTGTTAATGATGTTGATTCTAGCATTTGATCCAACATAGCTCATCACATTGCTGTAAATTTAACATGTGTGTGGGGCAGGCTCCTATTAATCTAGGATTTGAAAAATATGAAGCTGGGAATTCTTTTTTCAAGCCTTTGACAAAACAGCTTCTTCCACTGCACTAACAACAAGTATATATGTCCTATCACTTTGTCAATTTGTTCCATTACTTACAACCAACACATACATGTCGGAACATTCAGTTTATGACTTTTATATTTATATCTTTTTCTGTACTATCTATTTTAATCATTGAGAAGAGCAGGGACACATGGCAGGACAAGAGAAGAGTGCAATCATGTCTACGCTAGGGAATGAATACTTTGCTTTTTTGTGCTACGGTAAGAGAGAGAGAGAGAGAGAGAGAGAGAGAGAGAGAGAGAGAGAGAGAGAGAGAGAGAGTGGGGTACGCTCTTATTACTCCGGGGATTTGAAAAATATGGAGGTAGGATTCCTACTTCCAAACCTTTGAAAAATATGGAGCTAGGATTCCTACTTCCAAACCTTTGACAATGACTTCATCCTATCACTTTTCCCATTGGTTCCATTTTTTACAAAACCAATTATATACACACAAAGCATGGGTCACAAAAGAAAAGTTGCACAAAATTACCATGTGAGGGGACGTGCGAAGCACGGGTTGGCCCACTAGTTTCTTAAAAACATAGATTTGAGAGTGCTTTCAATTTTTTATAATCATAATTATACAAATGCATGTTTGTAATTCATTTTTTATAATTCATAACACTAATGCTATCGATGCTTCTTCAATAAAAAAACATGAACATCATGTATAAACGATCATGCATATGATTGCATAAAATAGAATTGAAGTTTGTGCTAGCATTTGATATAAATGGAAAAGAAACTTAAAACTATCACCAACTTAAAACTTAAAACTACATATGTATATATATATATATATGTAGGATACAGAGAGAGACACGCATACATACGTATATATAACATAGAGAGAGACACACACACACACACACATACGTATATATAACATAGAGAGATACACACAAACATGTAAGAACATTCATTATATATGTGTTATAGAACCGTGCATGGTAGGACAATGAAAGAGATCATTGTGTGCAATCATATGTACGCTAGGGAATGAACGCTTTATTTTTTGTGCTATGGTAAAAGAGAGAGAGAGAGAGAGAGAGAGAGAGAGAGTGTTTGTGTGTTGTTGAAATATACAAGTGAATAGGGTGTGTGCGAGAACAGGCCCTTAACAAGATGCTGTAAAAGAGAGTCTGTAAATGAGTGAGAAGCTATGAAAAGGTGAGAAGTATCTACTGGGAGAGAATAAAGGGTAGAATGAGAAGATTTACGATATATGGAGATATTCTGGAAAGCAAAAGAGGTGGAGTGAATCAAGGAGAGATCAGTGGGATTAGATGCTTAGATGTAAACTCTATAAATTGAGGCATTGGCCTAATGAGAATCTGTTCGTTTTTTATTATCCATGCCTACATTAAGCTATCAAGTAATTGCTCAATAAATCACATCTTAATCATCATCTAATCTCTTTGTTAATGATGTTAATTCTAGCATTTGATCCACCATAGCTCATCACATTGCTATAAATTTAACATGGTATCAGAGCCTAGCTTAGAATCCATCAAATTTATGAGCCCATTATCCTGCTAATCATCTAGTTAATTAGAATTAGTAGATAATTAAATTTTTGGTCATTTTTCAATAAGCCTTCTGTACCCACAGCTGGTGGAGGGGCTTGATCTCCCTCCAGGCCTAACAATAGGCTTCAAGACTCTGGCCCCACATAGCCACAATCCCTATTCTCCAGCCCATCAACGTGAATCACCAAACCGCCTTCTGGAGCTGCAGATTATTGCGATTTCTCAGGCACCTTTTTTCTGAAGTTAAATTAAGATCTTGTCTGCACTAGATACAATGCGTCTAATTCCTCTTGGCCCCTAGGGCTTTCAAGGGTGCTCTACAAGCTGGTGAAGACAGTTTTTTATTTCATCAAGTCTACAGTGAGATCCAAGCTCTCCATCAAATCTGCCAAGTGATTTTGGTAAAACAGAGATTAAGCTTTCAATGTTTGGTCAAATCTTGTGTTTCTTGGCTTAATCCTCTACTAGACTAATTGCTATTGATGTCTTTGAAAGGAGTTGAGCTCATTTGAACTCTAAGGCCCCAGATCTGGACTCCCCGCATACTCTGTTTTTTGCATACAAAACAGAGGATTATTTTATTAATCAATGATTATTTAAGCACCACTAATCACTATATTTTGGTGAAATTGAGGGTTCAAATTAACCATTGGGTATCTAATACAGATCCCTATAGCTTCAAATTACAATTCGGAGATGGTTTGATACTCCAACCAATTAAGTACATATTTGTTACCCTTGGTTTAATGTAATTTCTAGTGAATTTATGCTGATAAATCTATTGTAATCATCACCTAAACACCAGATTGAGTTGTAAAAGGATAGACACTACCCTTGAGTCTTGAAATTGGATCAAGAGGTAAGACCTCCTTCACATTATCATGAGCACGGCACAAGCGATAGCCAAATTTAATGGGGAGCAATTTTATACATGGCAAACAAAAACCATGTATTTGCTCATGAGGAAAAGTCTGTGGGGGCTAGTTGAGGGAAGAGATGAATGCCCTGAGGTGAGTGGGAAAAATGAGTGGAAGAGCAGGAATGAGAAAGCATTAGGACTTATCGCACTCAGTTAAAATGATGAAATCATTCATCACATCACAGGGATACAATGGGCAAAAGATGCATGAGATGAACTCAATAAATTATTTGGCACTCAAGCAAAAAATTCAAAGATAAATCTGTTAATTCAATTCTACAAACTAGATATGAAGGAAAGTGAACCTTTAATCACACACTTGAACAAATATAAAAACATTAAGCAACAAACAACTGGCAGCCATTGGCAAAAAGGTAGAAGATGATGAGGAAAAGCAGTGCTTCTGATGAAGTGTAGACAAAGGTGAATATGAAAACATTGTAGCAACATTAAAGAATTCACCTGAATTGAAGCTACACAAGATAGAAGGAGCTCTACTAGAGCAAGAGACCAAGGTCAAAGAGAAGAAATGGCTGGACTCAACAGCTGGAGAGGAAAATGCATTCTTCACCCGAGGAGGATTCTCTCGAGGAGGAGGATTCTCTCGAAATCGAGGACGAGGAAGAGGCAGAGTAGGAGGAAGGACCTTCACTTGCCACAACTGTGGAAAGCCAGGACACATGGCAAGAGACTGCTACAGCAAACCCAGTGGAGAAGGAACGATATCGACAAACTTCATGGAGGCTCCTAAGGAAGTGGAGTGAGATCATCTTTTCTGAGAGAGAGAGAGAGAGAGAGAGAGAGAAAGAGAGAGAGAAACCCCACAACCCAATGTAACCTGCCCCAACAGAGTAAAACGACCTCCGAGCCACCGATGATGTAGGCCATGTGGTAGATATATGTGTCAGCACTTTAGTCAAGGTCACAGGCACTTGTAGTAGCCTTGGACACATAGAGAGAGAAGAGTGTCAAGGACTATATGAGTTTAGGGACTTGAGGCACTGGTCATGGACTACCAGTAAGAGGGAAACTTGGTATAAGGTCCAGGTGTGCTAGGAGTATTCACTTGAGGGGAGGTGTTGAAATATACAAGTGAATAGGGTGTGTGCGGGAACAAGCCCTTAGCAAGAGGCTGTAAAAGAGAATCTGTAAATGAGTGAGAAGCTGTGAAAAGGTGAGATGTATCTACTGGGAGAGAATAAAGGGTAGCATGAGAAGATTTAGGATGTGTGGAGATATTCTGGGAGGAAGAGGTGGAGAGAATCAAGCAAAAGAGGTGGAGTGAATCAAGGAGAGATCAGTGGGATTAGATGCTTAGATGTAAACTCTATAAATTGAGGCATTGGCCTAATGAGAATTTGCTGGTTTTTTATTATCCATGCCTACATTAAGCTATTTGTTAATTGCTCACTAATCACGTCTTAATCATCTAATCTCTTTGTTAATGATGTTGATTCTAGCATTTGATCCACATAGCTCATCAAATTGCTGTAAATGTAACATGTGTGTGGGGCAGGCTCCTATTAATCTAGGATTTGAAAAATATGAAGCTGGGAATTCTACTTTCAAACCTTTGACAAAACAGCTTCTTCCACTGCACTAACAATAAGTATATATGTCCTATCACTTTGTCAATTTGTTCCATTACCTACAACCAACACATACATGTCGGAACATTCAGTTTATGACTTTTATATTTATATCTTTTTCTGTACTATCTATTTTAATCATTGAGGAGAGCAGGGACACATGGCAGGACAAGAGAAGAGTGCAGTCATGTGTATGCTAGGGAATGAATACTTTGCTTTTTTTTTTCTACGGTAAGAGAGAGAGAGAGAGAGAGGTATGCTCTTATTACTCTGGGATTTGAAAAATATGGAGTTATGATTCCTACTTCCAAACCTTTGACAATGACTAAATCCTATCACTTTGCCCATTGGTTCCATTTTTTGACAAAATCAATTATATACACACGAAGCATAGGTCACAAAATAAAAGTTGCACAAAATTACCATGTGAGGGGACGTGTGAAGCACGGGTTGGCCCACTAGTTTCTTAAAAACAACGATTTGAGAGTATTTTCAATTTTTTATAATCATAATTATACGAATGCATGTTTGTAATTCATTTTTTATAATTCATAACACTAATGCTATCGATGCTTCTTCAGTAAAAAAACATGAATATCATGTATAAATGATCATGCATATGATTGCAAAAAATAGAATTGAAGTTTGTGCTAGCATTTGATATAAATGGAAAAGAAACTTAAAACTATCACCAACTTAAAACTTAAAACTACATATGTATATATATATGTAGGATGATAGAGAGAGAGACACACATACATACGTATATATAACATAGAGAGAGAGACACACACACACACATACGTATATATAATATAGAGAGAGAGAGACACACACACACACATACATATATATAACATAGAGAAAGATACACACAAACATGTAAGAACATTCAATATATATGTGTTATATATAGTAGCAACGTGCATGGTAGGACAATGAAAGAGATCATTGTGTGCAATCATATGTACGCTAGGAAATGAACGCTTTTATTTTTTGTGCTATGGTAAAAGAGAGAGAGAGAGTGTGTGTGTGTGTGTGTATGTGTTAATAAAATATACAAGTGAATAGGGTGTGTGCGGGAACAAGCCCTTAGCAAGAGGCTATAAAAGAGAGTCTTTAAATGAGTGAGAAACTGTGAAAAGGCAAGAAGTATCTACTGGGAGAGAATAAAGGGTAGAATGAGAAGATTTACGATATGTGGAGATATTCTGGAAAGCAAAAGAGATGGAGTGAATCAAGCAAAAGAGGTGGAGTGAATCAAGGAGAGATCAGTGGGATTAGATGCTTAGATGTAAACTCTATAATATGAGGCATTGGCCTAATGAGAATTTATTCGTTTTGGATTATCCATGCCTACATTAAGCTATCAGTTAGTTGCTTACTATATCACATCTTAATCATCGTCTAATCTCTTTGTTAATAATGTTGATTCTAGCATTTGATCCACCATAGCTCATCACATTGCTATAAATTTAACATGGTATCAGAGCCTAGCTTAGAATCCATCAAATTTATGAGCCCATTATCTTGCTAATCATCTAGTTAATTAGAATTAGTAGATAATCAACTTTTTGGTCATTTTTCAATAAGCCTTTTGTACCCATAGCTGGTGGAGGGGCTTAATCTCCCTCCAGGCCTAACGATAGGCTTCAAGACTTTAGCCCCACATAGCCGCAATCCCTATGCTCTAACCCATCAACGCGAATCGCCAAACCGCCTTCTGGAGCTGCAAATTATTGCGATTTCTCATGCACCTTTTTTTTGAAGTTGAATTAAGATCTTGTTCGCACTAGATACAATGCGTCTAATTCCTTTTGGCCCCAGGGGCTTTCAAGGGTGCTCTACAAGCTAGTGAAGATAGTTTTTGATTTCATCAAGTCTACAGTGAGATCCAAGCTCTCCATCAAATCTGCAGGTGATTTTAGTAAAACAGAGATTAAGCTTTCAATGTTTGGTCAAATCTTGTGTTTCTTGGCTTAATCCTCTACTAGACTAATTGATATTGATGGCTTTGAAAGGAGTTGAGCTCATTTTAACTCTAAGGCCCCAGTTCTGGACTCCCTGCATACTCTATTTTTTGTACACAAAACAGAGGATTATTTTGTTAATCAGTGATTTTTCAGCACTAATCACTGTATTTTGGTGAAATTGAGGGTTCAAATTAACCATTGGGTATCTGATACATATCCCTATAACTTTAGATTACAATTCGGAGATGGTTTGATACTCCAACCATTCAATATAGATTTGTTACCCTTGGTTTAATGTAATTTCTAGCGAATTTATGCTGATAAATCTATTGTAATCATCACCTAAACACCAGATTGAGTTGTAAAATGGTAGACACTGCCCTTGAGTCTTGAAATTGGATCAAGAGGTAAGACCTCCTTTACATTATCATGAGCACGGCACAAGAGAGCCAAATTTAATGGGGAGCAATTTTATACATGGCAAACAAAAACCATGTATTTGCTCATGAGAAAAAATCTGTGGGGGCTAGTTGAGGGAAGAGATGAATGCCTAGAGGTGAGTGGGAAAAATGAGTGGAAGAGCAGGAATGAGAAAGCATTAGGACTTATTGCACTCAGTTTAAATGATGAAATCATTCATCACATCACAGAGATACAAAGGGAAAAAGATACATTGGATGATCTGAATAAATTATTTGGCACTCAAGCAATAAATTCAAAGATAAATCTGTTAATTCAATTCTACAAACTAGATATAAAGGAAAGTGAACCTTTAATCACACACTTGAACAAATATAAAAACATTAAGCAACAATTGGCAGCCCATTGGCAAAAAGGTAGAAGATGATGAGGCACTAGCAGTGCTTCTGAAGAGTAGTGTAGACAAAGGTGAATATGAAAACATTATAGCAACATTAAAGAATGCACCTAAATTGAAGCTACACGAGATAGAAGAAGCTCTACTAGAGCAAGAGACCAAGGTCAAAGAGAAGAAATGGCTGGACTCAACAGCTGGAGAGGAAAAAGCATTCTTCACCCGAGGAGGATTCTCTCGAGGACGAGGACGAGGAAGAGGTAGAGTAGAAGAAAGGACCTTCACTTGCCACAACTGTGGAAAGTGAGGACACAAGGCAAGAGACTGCTACAGCAAACCCAATGGAGAAGGAACAACATCGGCAAACTTCATGGAGGCTCCTAAGGAAGTGGAGTGAGATCATCTTTTCTGAGAGAGAGAGAGAGAGAGAGAGAGAGAGAGAGAGAGAGAGAGAAACCCCACAACCTAATGTAACCTGCCCCAACAGAGTAAAACCACCTCCGAGCCACCGATGATGTAGGCCATGTGGTAGATGTATGTGTGAGCACTTTAGTCAAGGTCACGGGCACTTGTAGTAGCCTTGGACACATAGAGCGAGAAGAGTGTCAAGGACTATATGAGTTTAGGGACTTGAGGCACTAGTCGTGGACTACCAAGTAAGAGGAAAACTTAGTATAAGGTCCAGGTGTGCTAGGAGTATTCACTTGAGGAGGGAAGGTGTTGAAATATACAAGTGAATAGGGTGTGTGCGGGAACAATCCCTTAGCAAGAGGCTGTAAAAGAGAATCTGTAAATGAGTGAGAAGCTGTGAAAAGGTGAGAAGTATCTACTAGGAGAGAATAAAGGGTAGCATGAGAAGATTTAGTATGTGTGGAGATATTCTGGGAAGAAGAGGTGGAGAGAATCAAGCAAAAGAGGTGGAGTGAATCAAGGAGAGATCAGTGGGATTAGATGCTTAGATGTAAACTCTATAAATTGAGGCATTGGCCTAATGAAAATTTGCTGGTTTTTTATTATCCATGTCTACATTAAGCTATCAATTAATTGCTCACTAATCACATCTTAATCATCGTCTAATCTCTTTGTTTTAATGATGTTGACTCTAGCATTTGATCCACCATAGCTCATCACATTGCTGTAAATTTAACATGTGTGTGGGGAAGGCTCCTATTAATCTAGGATTTGAAAAATATGAAGCTGGGAATTCTACTTTCAAACCTTTGACAACAGCTTCTTCCACTCCACTAAGAACAAGTATATATGTCCTATCACTTTGTCAATTTGTTCCATTACCTACAACCAACACATACATGTCGGAACATTTAGTTTATGACTTTTATATTTATATCTTTTTCTATACTATCTATTTTAATCATTGAGGAGAGCAGGGACACATGGCAGGACAAGAGAAGAGTGCAGTCATGTGTACGCTAGGGAATGAATACTTTGCTTTTTTGTGCTACGGTAAGAGAGAGAGAGAGAGAGAGAGAGAGAGAGAGAGAGAGAGAGAGAGTGGGGTACGCTCTTATTACTCTGGGATTTGAAAAATATGGAGCTAGGATTCCTACTTCCAAACCTTTGACAATGACTTCATCCTATCACTTTGCCCATTGGTTGCATTTTTTCACAAAACCAATTATATACACACGAAGCATGGGTCACAAAAGAAAAGTTGCACAAAATTACCATGTGAGGGGACGTGCGAAGCACGGGTTGGCCCACTAGTTTCTTAAAAACATAGAGAGTGCTTTCAATTTTTTACAATCATAATTATACGAATGCATGTTTGTAATTCATTTTTTATAATTCATAACACTAATGCTATCGATGCTTCTTCAGTAAAAAAACATGAACATCATGTATAAATGATCATGCATATGATTGCAAAAAATAGAATTGAAGTTTAACTTAAAACTATCACCACTTTATAGCATTGGGCATAGATAGATAGTTTAGCTAGATGATGCCAACTAGGTGGTCCATAACCACTAGGTACCTCTCTACGTTCTCAGAATGTGAATCCTATGCTAGTAGATTCTTGGAGTTTGATGTAACCACCATGAGGAACAATAGCAGAGCAGTCAGGGCTTGGTCCATCGTGTAGCCAAGTGTCACCACATATGTGGGACTAGTAGGGCTTATTGATGGTGTCACCATGTCACTCAAGGTAGGGCCTTGCATATTGCTTGTCCCAACCTATACAAATGAAGACACCATAAGCCGAGCCCTCAAGTTTCCCCACAGCCAGGGTATTACCATCACAAGAAGTTTTTGACATTTTCCCTTGTGGGAAAGATGCCCCCTTTCCCTTCTTTTTTCCCTTACAATATTCAATCCCATGAGCTCCTGCATGGGAGCCACCACATATCTAGCCTACACAAGCGGGGGGTGGGGCTACCGGTCCCCACCTTGGGGTGTCAATCCCCGCCCGCCTCGCCTTTGTAGGCTAGATATGTGGTGGCTCGCATAGGCGGGGGGCAGGGACCATCGGCCCCCATCCCAAGGCCACCGATCTCCGCCCCTCGCCTATGGAGGCTACATATACGGTGGCTCCCCTACAAGAGCTCATGATGTTGTCGTAATCTGTAAAGTGGGAATTAATGTGGGATAATGTCTAAAACTTCTTGTGCATGGTGGAAAAGAAATATTGCATCCACCAGATTAACAAAGAAATGAAGGTAAACTTAGGGGGCAGGGAGTACAAGATAACTAGTATCAAAGACCTTGATCATTGCGATACTTCATGTTGAAAGATCCCTGCCCCTCCGCACAACGAATTCAGGGGTGCTAGCAATGGAAGTGGCACTTCTTGCGTAGGGCGACAGAGCCTCTCACTCGGGGCCTTGCCCACGGATATCTGGACAAGAGACTAATCCCTCGGTTCTTCCAAACCCGGAAAAACTTCCCTCGCTCAGAAAGCACGGCCGATTCCTCCAGGGAAAATCTATACTAATGTAGTTAAGAGCCTTAACTAACCAAACTGATCTGACCGAACCTGTAAGTCACATGGTCAGATCAAGGAAGAGACTTGTACTTTCCTCATCTAGAGGCACAGCTGTTGATTCGTTTCCATAGAACAAGGACTATCCAGGATTTACTTCAATTATCATGACTTAACAGAATTGACTCTCATTTTATGGATCCATCAATCCAGCCTAACCCCATCCAATCCCATGGGTTAGCCAACTACCCAACCACTGTAGTGATAGGATCCATTTAGAAATTTGGTTATGTTATGCCCCGGGTACCAGCGAAAAGAGTTCCCAGGCCCCCTAGTTGGCGCTTCAAGCAAACTTCAAGATAGTCACACCACTTACACACCCAATATGAAATTACCTGTTTCATAGATTTAGTTGTCTTTAAAACAATCTTTTAATGAAACCATAATATCACTGATCATAATCCTCCAAAATATCTAGCTTGAATTCCAATTTATAATCATGCCTTCATCGGTGTACCTATAGCATCATTGGTAACCAGAACGCTCACCACCTGTTCACTCAGGGGCCTTTTCAATAGTTCTTAGCTCATAGTACCCGAAAATATAATCACATAAAAATATCCAGATGGACTCTCCGTTGAAGATCAGCAAGATCAACCACCAACAGATCCATATAAAAGAGTCATGGACTCATCCGTTGAGGACCAGCAAAGCCGATCAACCAAATCCACACCCGAGTTTAGAAAACAATTCTAATTCCTTGTTCCATTTTCTTCCTCGACGCATGCATGGGTATCTTTGGTGACCCAGAGCTCGAGCACCGTATGGTCAACACCCTCTAGGCTCCTTCGTAGGTCAGCTAGAGCCTCAGTCATAGGCCGCTTCCTTGGTCCCTCATCCACCGTATACTGGAAGCTCACCATTTAAATCGAAGGCTGGTCAAGACCTCGTTCGCGACCTTGCTATGCGAGACGTCCTCCATTGACTCTCCGGCTATTGCAACTTTATCACTTAGGTCTCCACGACCTCATTCACAAGATGGTCAAAATGCTTTCCTAGCATTCTTGACATCAAACAGTCATTTAAAAACACGTTTTATAAATACAGTTTCTAATGAACTCTCATCTTTCCACATTGTTCCACAACATTTCTCGTTATTCCACATTCTTCTACATCAATGGCACTAGCAGTGCTTGTGAAGAGTGTAGACAAAGGTGAATATGAAAACATTGTAGCAACATTAAAGAATGCACCTGAATTGAAGCTACACGAGATAGAGGGAGCTCTACTGGAGCAAGAGACCAAGGTCAAAGAGAAGAAATGGCTGGACTCAACAGCTGGAGAGGAAAAAGCATTCTTCACCCGAGGAGGCTTCACCCGAGGAGGATTATCTCAAGAACGAGGACGAGGAAGAGGTAGATTAGAAGGAAGGACCTTCACTTGCCACAACTGTGGAAAGCCAGGACACATGGCAAGAGACTGCTACAGCAAACCCAGTGGAGAAGGAACGACATCGGCAAACTTCATGGAGGCTCCTAAGAAAGTGGAGTGAGATCATCTTTTCTGAGAGAGAGAGAGAGAGAGAGAGAGAGAGAGAGAGAGAGAGAGAGAGAGAGAAACCCCACAACCCAATGTAACCTGCCCCAACAGAGTAAAACCACCTTTGCCATCGAGATGATGTAGGCCATGTGGTAGATGTATGTGTGAGCACTTTAGTCAAGGTCACGGGCACTTGTAGTAGCCTTGGACACATAGAGAGAGAGGAGTGTCAAGGACTATATGAGTTTAGGGACTTGAGACAGAGGTCGCTACCAACAAGTAAGAGGGAAACTTGGTATAAGGTCCAGGTGTGCTAGGAGTATTCACTTGAGGGGAGGTGTTGAAATATACAAGTGAATAGGGTGTGTGCGGGAACAGACAATTAGCAAGAGCCTGTAAAAGAGAATTTGTAAATGAGTGAGAAGCTGTGGAAAGGTGAGAAGTATCTACTGCGAGAGAATAAACGGTAGCATGAGAAGATTTAGGATGTGTGGAGATATTCTGGGAGGAAGAGGTGGAGAGAATCAAGCAAAAGAGGTGAAGTGAATCAAGGAGAGATCAGTGGGATTAGATGCTTAGATGTAAACTCTATAAATTGAGGCATTGGCCTAATGAGAATTTGCTGGTTTTTGATTATCCATGCCTACATTAAGCTATCAGTTTTTTGCTCACTAATCACGTCTTAATCATCGTTTAATCTCTTTGTTAATGATGTTGATTCTAGCATTTGATCCACCATAGCTCATCACATTGCTGTAAATTAAACATGTGTGTGGGGTAGGCTCCTATTAATCTAGGATTTGAAAAATATGAAGCTAGGAATTCTACTTTCAAACCTTTGACAACAGCTTCTTCCACTCCACTAACAATAAGTATATATGTCCTATCACTTTGTCAATTTGTTCCATTACCTACAACCAACACATACATGTCGGAACATTCAGTTTATGACTTTTATATTTATATCTTTTTCTGTACTATCTATTTTAATCATTGAGGAGAGTAGGGACACATGGCAAGACAAGAGAAGAGTGCACTCATGTGTACGCTAGGGAATGAATACTTTGATTTTTTGTGCTACGGTGAGAGAGAGAGAGAGAGAGAGAGAGAGAGAGAGAGAGAGAGAGAGAGAGAGTGGGGTACGCTCTTATTACTCTGGGATTTAAAAAATATGAAGCTAGGATTCCTACTTCCAAACCTTTGACAATGACTTCATCCTATCACTGCCCATTGGCTCCATTTTTTGACAAAACCAATTATATACACACGAAGCATGGGTCACAAAAGAAAAGTTGCACAAAATTACCATGTGAGGGGACGTGCGAAGAACGGGTTGGCCCACTAGTTTCTTAAAAACATAGCTTTCAATTTTTTATAATCATAATTATACGAATGCATGTTTGTAATTCATTTTTTATAATTCATAACACTAATGCTATCGATGCTTCTTCAGTAAAAAAACATGAACATCATGTATAAATGATCATGCATATGATTGCAAAAAATAGAATTGAAGTTTGTGCTAGCATTTAATATAAATGGAAAAGAAACTTAAAACTATCACCAACTTAAAATTTAAAACTACATATGTATATATATATGTAGGATAGAGAGAGAGACACACATACATACATATATAAAACACACACACACACACACACACACACAAACGTATATATAACATAGAGAGAGATACACACAATTATGTAAGAACATTCATTATATATGTGTTATAGCAACGTGCATGGTAGGACAATGAAAGAGATCATTGTGTGCAATCATATGTACGCTAGGGAATGAACGCTTTATTTTTTGTGCTATGGTAAAAGAGAGAGAGAGAGAGAGAGTAGTGTTGAAATATACAAGTGAATAGGGTGTGTGCGGGAACAGGCCCTTAGCAAGAGGCTGTAAAAGAGAGTCTGTAAATGAGTGAGAAGCTGTGAAAAGGTGAGAAGTATCTACTGGGAGAGAATAAAGGGTAGAATGAGAAGATTTAGGATGTGTGGAGATATTCTGGAAAGAGGTGGAGAGAATCAAGCAAAAGAGGTAGAGTAAATCAAGCAAAAGAGGTGGAGTGAATCAATGAGAGATCAGTGGGATTTGATGCTTAGATGTAAACTCTATAAATTGAGGCATAGGCCTAATGAGAATTTGTTGGTTTTTTATTATCCATGCCTACACTAAGCTATCAATTAATTGCTCACTAATCACATCTTAATCATCGTCTAATCTCTTTGTTAATGATGTTGATTCTAGCATTTGATTTAACATGGTATCAGAGCCTAGCTTAGAATCCATCAAATTTATGAGCCCATTATCTTGCTAATCATCTAGTTAATTAGGATTAGTAGATAATCAACTTTTTGGTCATTTTTCAACAAGCCTTCTGTACCCACAGCTGATGGAGGGGCTTGATCTCCCTCCAGGCCTAACAATAGGCATGTTTGATCAAATCTTGTGTTTCTTGGCTTAATCCTCTACTAGACTAATTGCTATTGATGGCTTTGAAAGGAGTTGAGCTCATTTGAACTCTAAGGCCCCAGATCTCGACTCCCCGCATACTCTGTTTTTTGCACATAAAATAGAGGATTATTTTGTTAATCAATGATTAATCAGCCATTAGAAGAATTCGGAGCTCATTTTGGAGCCCTGTAAGAAATTCACTATTTTCTTATTTATCTAGCTCTTAAACTACGTAAAATAGTCACAACAGGTCCAAAACCGTCAGTTTGAGGCAATAAATATACTGTTGCTCACAAACAACGAGGTCTTATCATTAAAAGCTTTGAGAATATACCTTTTTCATAAGTTTGGCTCACACGTATGAACGATTCTTCTGTCAGTATTACATAACTAATCTCTCTTATTTCGAATTTAAAAATATTTAGCGCCTTCTTCAACTTTCAAACAAAATAATATATAGTAAGAAAGAATACATCGCATTGGATGAGATGTGATGTGATGTAAATGGATGTGGATATGGATGTGATGAGATGTGGATGAGATGTGATGCGATGTAAATGGATGTGGATGTGAATGTGATGAGATGTGAATAAAATGTAATGATATGTGAAAGGATATGATGTGACGTAAATGGATGAGAATGAGATGTGATGATATGTGAAAGGATGCGATGTGATGTGAATGGATGAGATGAGATGTGGTGTGATGTGATAGATATGCATGTCAATGCTAGTAGAGGATTAATCCAAGAAACACAAGATTTGACCAAACATTGAAAGCTTAATCTCTGTTTTACCAAAGTCACCTGCAGATTTGATGGAGAGCTTGGATCTCACTGTAGACTTGATGAAATCAAAAACTGTCTTCACCAGCTTGTAGAGCACCCTTGAAAACCCCTGGGGCCAAAAGGAATTAGACGCATTGTATCTAGTGCAGACAAGATCTCAATTTAACTTCAAAAAAAAAGGCGCCTGAGAAATTGCAATTATTTGTAGCTCCAGAAGGCGGTTTGGCGATTCGCGTTGATGGGCTAGAGCATAGGGATTGTGGCTATGTGGGGCTAGAGTCTTGAAGCCTATTGTTAGGCCTAGAGGGAGATCAAGCCCCTCCACCAGCTGTGGGTACAAAAGGCTTGTTGAAAAATGACCAAAAAGTGATTATCTACTAATCCTAATTAACTAGATGATTTGCAAGATAATGGGCTCATAAATTTGATGGATTCTAAGCTAGGCTCTGATACCATGTTAAATTTATAGCAATGTGATGAGCTATGGTGGATCAAATGCTAGAATCAACATCATTAACAAAGAGATTAGACGATGATTAAGATGTGATTAGTGAGCAATTAACTGATAGCTTAATGTAGACATGGATAATAAAAAACCAACAAATTCTCATAAGGCCAATGCCTCAATTTATAGAGTTAACATCTAACCATCTAATCCCACTGATCTCCACCGCTTTTGCTTGATTTACTCCACCTCTTTTGCTTGATTCTCTCCACCTCTTTCTAGAATATCTCCACACATTCTAAATCTTCTCATTCTACCCTTTCCCAGTAGATACTTCTCACCTTTTCACAGCTTTTCACTCATTTACAAACTCTCTTTTACAGCCTCTTGCTAAGGGCCTACTCCCGCACACACCCTATTCACTTGTATATTTTAACAACACTCTCTCTCTCTCTCTCTCTCTCTCTCTCTCTCTCTCTCTCTCTCTTTTACCATAGCACAAAAAATAAAGCGTTCATTCCCTAGCGTACATATGATTGCACACAATGATCTCTTTCATTGTCCTACCATGCACGTTGTTATAACGCATATATAATGAATGTTCTTACATGTTTGTGTGTATCTCTCTCTATGTTATATATACGTATGTGTGTGTGTGTGTGTCTCTCTATGTTATATATACATATGTATGTGTGTCTCTCTCTCTATCCTACATATATATATACATATGTATGTGTGTCTCTCTCTCTATCCTACATATATATATATACATATGTAGTTTTAAGTTTTAAGTTGGTGATAGTTTTAAGTTTCTTTTCCATTTATATCAAATGCTAGCACAAACTTCAATTCTATTTTTTGCAATCATATGCATGATCGTTTATACATGATGTTCATGTTTTTTTACTGAAGAAGCATCGATAGCATTAGTGTTATATTACAAACATGCATTCGTATAATTATGATTATAAAAAGTTGAAAGCACTCTCAAATATATGTTTTTAAGAAACTAGTGGGCCAACCCATGCTTCGCACATCGCCTCACATTGTAAATTTGTGCAACTTTTCTTTTGTGACCCATGCTTCGTGTGTATATAATTGGTTTTGTCAAAAAATGGAACCAATGGGCAAAGTGATAGGATGAAGTCATTGTCAAAGGTTTGGAAGTAGGAATCCTAGCTCCATATTTTTCAAATCCCAAGTAATAAGAGCGTACCCCACTCTCTCTCTCTCTCTTCTCTCTCTCTCTCTCTCTCTCTCTCTCTCTCTCTCTCTCTCTCTCTCTCTCTCTCTTACCATAGCACAAAAAAGCAAAGTATTCATTCCCTAGCGTACACATGACTGCACTCTTTTCTTGTCCTGCCATGTGTCCCTGCTCTCCTCAATGATTAAAATAGATAGTACAGAAAAAGATATAAATATAAAAGTCATAAATTGAATGTTCCGACATGTATGTGTTGGTTGTAGGTATTGGAACAAATTGACAAAGTGATAGGACATATATACTTATTGCTAGTGGAGTGGAAGAAGCTGTTGTCAAAGGTTTGAAAGTAGAATTCCCAACTTCATATTTTTCAAATCCTAGATTAATAGGAGCCTGCCCCACACTTATGTTAATTTACAGCAATGTGATGAGCTATGGTGGATCAAATGCTAGAATCAACATCATTAACAAAGAGATTAGACGATAAATTAAGATGTGATTAGTGAGCAATTAATTGATAGCTTAATGTAGGCATGGATAATCAAAAACCAGCAAATTCTCATTAGGCCAATGCCTCAATTTATAGAGTTTACATCGAAGCATCTAATTCTCACTTATCTCTCCTTGATTCACTCCACCTCTTTTGCTTGATTCTCTCCACCTCTTCCTCCTAGAATATCTCCACACATCCTAAATATTCTCATGCTACCCTTTATCCTCTCCCAGTAGATACTTCTCACCTTTTCACAGCTTCTCACTCATTTACAGATTCTCTTTTTACAGCCTCTTGCTAAGGGACTGTTCCCGCACACACCCTCTTCACTTGTATATTTCAACACCTCCCCTCAAGTGAATACTCCTAGCACACCTGGACCTTATACCAAGTGTCCCTCTTACTTAGTAGTCCACGACCTGTGTCTCAAGTCTATAAACTCATATAGTCCTTGACACTCTTCTCTCTCTATGTGTCCAAGGCTACTACAAGTGCCCGTGACCTTGACTAAAGTGCTCACACATACATCTACCACATGGCCTACATAATTGATGGCTCGGAGGTGGTTTTACTCTATTGGGACAGGTTACATTGGGTTGTGGGGTTTCTCTCTCTCTCTCTCTCTCTCTCTCTCTCTCTCTCTCTCTCTCTCTCTCTCTCTCAGAAAAGATGATCTCACTCCACTTCCTTAGGAGCCTCCATGAAGTTTGCCGATGTCGTTCCTTCTCCACTGGGTTTGCTGTAGCAGTCTCTTGCCATAGGTCCTGGCTTTCCACAGTTGTAGCAAGTGAAGGTCCTTCCTCCTACTCTACCTCTTCCTCATCCTCGTCCTCGACAGAATCCTCCTCGGGTGAAGAATGCTTTTTCCTCTCCAGCTGTTGAGTCCAGCCATTTCTTCTCTTTGACCTTGGTCTCTTGCTCTAGTAGAGCTCCTTCTATCTCGTGTAGCTTCAATTCAGGTGCATTCTTTAATGTTGCTACAATGTTTTCCATATTCATCTTTGTCTACACTCTTCAGAAGCACTGCTAGTGCCTCATCATCTTCTATCTTTTTGCTAATGTGGCTGCCAATTGTTGCTTAATGTTTTTATATTTGTTCAAGTGTGTGATTAAAGGTTCACTTTCCTTCATATCCAGTTTGTAGAATTGAATTAATAGATTTATCTTTGAATTTTTTGCTTGAGTGCCAAATAATTTATTTAGTTCATCCATGCATCTTTTGCCCATTGTCTCCGTGATGTGATGAATGATTTCATCATTTAAACTGAGTGTGATAAGTCCTAATGCTTTCTCATTCCTGCTCTTCCACTCATTTTCCCCACTCACCTCTGGGCATTCATCTCTTCCCTCAACTAGCCCCCACAGATTTTTTCTCATGATCAAATACATGGTTTTTGTTTGCCATGTATAAAAATTGCTCCCCATTAAATTTGGCTCTCTTGTGTGCCATGCTCATGATGATGTGAAGGAGGTCTTACCTTTTGATCCAATTTCAAGACTCAAGGGCAGTATCTACCCTTTTACAACTCAATGTGGTGTTTAGGTGATGATTACAACAGATTTATCAGCATAAATTCACTAGAAATTACATTAAACCAAGGGTAACAAATCTGTACTGAATGGTTGGAGTATCATACCATCTCCGAATTGTAATCTGAAATTATAGGGATCTATATCAGATACCTAATGGTTAATTTGAACCCTCAATTACACCAAAATATAGTGATTAGTGCTGAATAATCACTGATTAACAAAGTAATCCTCTATTTTATGTGCAAAAAACAGAGTATACGGGGAGTCCAAATCTGGGGCCTTAGAGTTCAACTGAGCTCAACTCCTTTCAAAGCCATCAATAGCAATTAGTCTAGTAGAGGATTAAGCCAAGAAACACAAGATTTGACCAAACATTCAAAGCTTAATTTGTGTTTTACCAAAGTCACCTATAGATTTGATTGAGAGCTTGGATCTTATTGTAGACTTGATGAAATCAAAAACTGTCTTCACCAACTTGTAGAGCACCCTTGAAAACCCCTAGGGCCAAAAGGAATTAGACGCATTGTATCTAGTGCAGACAAGATCTAAATTTAAGTTCAAAAAAAAGGTGCCTGAGAAATCGCAATAATTTGCATCTCCAGAAGGCGGTTTGGCGATTCCCATTGATGGGCTGGAGCATAGGGATTGTGGCTATGTGGGGCTAGAGTCTTGAAGCCTATTGTTAGGCCTAGAGGGAGATCAAGCCCCTCCACCAGCTGTGGGTACAGAAGGCTTGTTGAAAAATGACCAAAAAGTTGATTATCTACTAATCCTAATTAACTAGATGATTAGCAAGATAATGGGCTCATAAATTTGATGGATTCTAAGCTAGGCTCTGATACCATGTTAAATTTATAGCAATGTGATGAGCTATGGTGGATCAAATGCTAGAATAAACATCATTAACAAAGGGATTAGACGATGATTAAGATGTGATTAGTGAGCAATTAACTGATAGCTTAATGTAGGCATGGATAGTAAAAAACCAACAAATTCTCATTAGGCCAATGCCTCAATTTATAGAGTTTACATCTAAGCATCTAATCCCACTGATCTCTCCTTGATTCACTCCACCTCTTTTGCTTGATTTACTCCACCTCTTTTGCTTGATTCTCTCCACCTCTTTCCAGAATATCTCCACACATCGTAAATCTTCTCATTCTACCCTTTATTCTCTCCCAGTAGATACTTCTCAGATTTTCACAGCTTCTCACTCATTTACAGACTCTATTTTATAGCCTCCTGCTAAGGGCGTGTTCCCGCACACACCCTATTCACTTGTATATTTCAACACTACTCTCTCTCTCTCTCTCTCTCTCTCTCTCTCTCTCTCTCTCTTTTACCATAGCACAAAAAATAAAGTGTTCATTCCCTAGCGTACATATGATTGCACACAATGATCTCTTTCATTGTCCTACCATGCACGTTGCTATAACACATAAATAATGAATGTTCTTACATGTTTGTGTGTATCTCTCTCTATGTTATATATACGTGTGTGTGTGTGTGTGTGTGTGTGTGTGTGTGTCTATGTTATATATACGTATGTATGTGTCTCTCTCTCTCTATCCTACATATATATATACATATGTAGTTTTAAGTTTTAAGTTGGTGATAGTTTTAAGTTTCTTTTCCATTTATATCAAATGCTAGCACAAACTTCAATTCTATTTTTTGCAATCATATGCATGATCGTTTATACATGATGTTCATATTTTTTTACTGAAGAAGCATTGATAGCATTAGTGTTATGAATTATAAAAAATGAATTACAAACATGCATTCGTATAATTATGATTATAAAAAATTGAAAGCACTCTCAAATCTATGTTTTTAAGAAACTAGTGGGTCAACCCATGCTTCGCACGTCCCCTCACATGGTAATTTTGTGTAACTTTTCTTTTGTGACCCATGCTTCGTGTGTATATAATTGGTTTTGTCAAAAAATGGAACCAATGGGCAAAGTGATAGGATGAAGTCATTGTCAAAGGTTTGGAAGTAGGAATCCTAGCTCCATATTTTTCATATCCCAGAGTAATAAGAGTGTACCCCTCTCTCTCTCTCTCTCTCTCTCTCTCTCTCTCTCTCTCTCTCTCTCTCTCTCTCTCTCTTACCGTAGCACAAAAAAGCAAAGTATTCATTCCCTAGCGTGCACATGACTGCACTCTTCTTTTGTCCTGCCTTGTGTCCCTGCTCTCCTCAATGATTAAAATAGATAGTACAAAAAAAGATATAAATATAAAAGTCATAAACTGAATGTTCCGACATGTATGTGTTGGTTGTAGGTAATGGAACAAATTGACAAAGTGATAGGACATATATACTTATTGTTAGTGGAGTGGAAGAAGCTGTTGTCAAAGGTTTGAAAGTAGAATTCCCAGCTTCATATTTTTCAAATCCTAGATTAATAGGTGCCTGCCCCACACACATGTTAAATTTACAGCAATGTGATGAGCTATGGTGGATCAAATGCTAGAATCAACATCATTAACAAAGAGATTAGACGATGATTAAGACGTGATTAGTGAGCAATTAACCGATAGCTTAATGTAGGCATGGATAATCAAAAACCAGCAAATTCTCATTAGGCCAATGTCTCACTTTATAGAGTTTACATCTAAGCATCTAATCCCACTGATCTCTCCTTGATTCACTCCACCTCTTTTGCTTGATTCTCTCCACCTCTTCCTCCCAGAATATCTCCACACATCCTAAATCTTCTCATGCTACCCTTTATTCTCTCCCAGTAGATACTTCTCACCCTTTCACAGCTACTCACTCATTTACAGATTCTCTTTTGTAGCCTCTTGCTAAGGGCCTGTTCCCGCACACACTCTATTCACTTGTATATTTCAACACCTCCCCTCAAGTGAATACTCCTATGGCACACCTGGACCTTATACCAAGTTTCCCTCTTACTTGGTAGTCCACGACCTATGCCTCAAGTCCCTAACTCATATAGTCCTTGACACTCTTCTCTCTCTATGTGTCCAAGGCTACTACAAGTGCCCGTGACCTTGACTAAAGTGCTCACACATACATCTACCACATGGCCTACATCATCGAAGGTGGTTTTACTCTATTGGGACAGGTTACATTGGGTTCTGGGGTTTCTCTCTCTCTCTCTCTCTCTCTCTCTCTCTCTCTCTCTCTTTCTCTCTCTCTCTCACTCTCTCTCTCTCTCTCTCTCTCTCTCTCTCTCTCTCTCAGAAAAGATGATCTCACTCCACTTCCTTAAGAGCCTCCATGAAGTTTGCCGATGTCGTTCCTTCTCCATTGGGTTTTACTCTGTTGGGGTAGGTTACATTGGGTTATGGGGTTTCTCTCTCTCTCTCTCTCTCTCTCTCTCTCTCTCTCTCTCTCTCAGAAAAGATGATCTCACTCCACTTCCTTAGGAGCCTCCATAAAGTTTGCCGATGTCGTTTCTTCTCCACTGGGTTTGCTGTAGCAGTCTCTTGCCATGTGTCTTGGCTTTCCACAGTTGTGGCAAGTGAAGGTCCTTCCTCCTACTCTGCCTCTTCCTTGTCCTCGTCCTCGAGAGAATCCTCCTTGGGTGAAGAATGCTTTTTCCTCTCCAGCTGTTGAGTCCAGCCATTTCTTCTCTTTGACCTTGGTCTCTTGCTCTAGTAGAGCTCCTTCTATCTCGTGTAGCTTCAATTCAGGTGCATTCTTTAATGTTGCTACAATGTTTTCATATTCACCTTTGTCTACACTCTTCAGAAGCACTGCTAGTGCCTCATCATCTTGTACCTTTTTGTTGCCAATGGCTACCAATTGTTGATTAATATTTTTATATTTGTTCAAGTGTGTGATTAAAGGTTCACTTTTCTTCATATCCAGTTTGTAGAATCGAATTAATAGATTTATCTTTGAATTTTTTGCTTGAGTGCTAAATAATTTATTGAGTTCATCTCGTGCATCTTTTGCCCATTGTATCCCTGTAATGTGATGAATGATTTCATCATTTAAACTGAGTGTGATAAGTCCTAATGCTTTCTTATTCCTGCTCTTCCACTCATTTCCCCACTCACCTCTGGGCATTCATCTCTTCCCTCAACTAGCCCCCACAGATTTTTCCTCATGAGCAAATACATGGTTTTTGTTTGCCATGTATAAAATTGCTCCCCATTAAATTTGGCTATCTCTTGTGCCGTGCTCATGATGATGTGAAGGAGGTCTTACCTCTTGATCCAATTTCAAGACTCAAGGGCAGTGTCTACCCTTTTACAACTCAATGTGGTGTTTAGGTGATGATTATAACAGATTTATCAGCATAAATTCACTAGAAATTACATTAAACCAAGGGTGACAAATCTATACTGAATGGTTGGAGTATCAAACCATCTCTGAATTGTAATCTAAAGTTATAGGGATCTGTATCAGATACCCAATGGTTAATTTGAATCCTCAATTGTACCAAAATATAGTGATTAGTGTTGATTAATCATTGATTAACAAAATAATCCTCTATTTTGTGTGCAAAAAATAGAGTATGCGGGGAGTCCAGATCTGGGGCTTTAGAGTTCAAATGAGCTCAACTCCTTTCAAAGCCATAAATAGCAATTAGTCTAGTAGAGGACTAAGCCAAGAAACACAAGATTTGACCAAACATTGAAAGATTAATCTCTGTTTTACCAAAAGCTTGGATCTCACTGTAGACTTGATGAAATAAAAAACTGTCTTCACCAGCTTGTAGAGCACCCTTGAAAACCCCTGGGTCCAAAAGGAATTAGACGCATTGTACCTAGTGTGCAGACATGATCTCAATTTAACTTCAAAAAAAAGGCGCCTGAGAAATTGCAATAATTTGCATCGCCACCAGAAGGCGGTTTGGCGATTCACGTTGATGGGCTAGAGCATAGGGATTGTGGCTATGTGGGGCTAGAGTCTTGAAGCCTACTGTTAGGCGTAGAGGGAGATCAAGCCCCTCCACCAGCTATGGGTACAGAAGGCTTGTTGAAAAATGACCAGAAAGTTGATTATCTACTAATCCTAATTAACTAGATGATTAGCAAGATAATGGACTCATAAATTTGATGGATTTAAGCTAGGCTCTGATACCATGTTAAATTTATAGCAATGTGATGAGCTATGGTGAATCAAATGCTAGAATCAATATCATTAACAAAGAGATTAGATGATGATTAAGATGTGATTAGTGAGCAATTAATTGATAGTTTGATGTAGGCATGGATAATAAAAAACTAACAAATTCTCATTAGGCCAATGCCTCAATTTATAGAGTTTACATCTAAGCATCTAATGCCACTGATCTCTCCTTGATTCACTCCACCTCTTTTGCTTGATTTACTCCACCTCTTTTGCTTGATTCTCTCCATCTCTTTCCAGAATATCTCCACACATCGTAAATCTTCTTATTCTACCCTTTATTCTCTCCCAGTAGATACTTATCACCTTTTCATAGCTTCTCACTCATTTACAGACTCTCTTTTACAGCCTCTTGCTAAGGGCCTGTTCCCGCACACACCCTATTCACTTGTATATTTCAACACTACACACTCTCTCTCTCTCTCTCTCTCTCTTTTACCATAGCACAAAAAACAAAGCGTTCATTCCCAAGCATACATATGACTGCACACAATGATCTCTTTCATTGTCCTACCATGCACGTTGCTATAACACATATATAATGAATGTTCTTACATGTTTGTGTGTATCTCTTTGTATGTTATATATACGTATGTGTGTGTGTGTCTCTCTCTCTATGTTATATATACGTATGTATGTGTGTCTCTATCTCTATTCTACATATATATATACATATGTAGTTTTAAGTTTTAAGTTGGTGATAGTTTTAAGTTTCTTTTCCATTTATATCAAATGCTAGCACAAACTTCAATTCTATTTTTTGCAATCATATGCATGATTGTTTATACATGATGTTCATGTTTTTTTACTGAAGAAGCATCGATAGCATTAGTGTTATGAATTATAAAAAATGAATTACAAACATGCATTAGTATAATTATGATTATAAAAATTTGAAAGTACTCTCAAATCTATGTTTTTAAGAAACTAGTGGGCTAACCCGTGCTTCACATATCGCCTCACATGGTAATTTTGTGCAACTTTTCTTTTGTGACCCATGCTTCGTGTGTATATAATTAGTTTTGTA
Source organism: Cibotium barometz (assembly GCF_041138505.1). NCBI lineage: Eukaryota > Viridiplantae > Streptophyta > Polypodiopsida > Cyatheales > Cibotiaceae > Cibotium > Cibotium barometz. The sequence continues at coordinate 34,039,249 of NC_141046.1, forward strand.
AGAAAATGGAACCAATGGGCAAAGTGATAGGATGAAGTCATTGTCAAAGGTTTGGAAGTAGGAATCCTAGCTCCATATTTTTCAAATCCCAGAGTAATAAGAGCGTACCCCACTCTCTCTCTCTCTCTCTCTTACCGTAGCAAAGCAAAATATTCATTCTTTAGCGTACACATGATTGCACTCTTCTCTTGTGTCCTGCCACCATGTGTCCCTTCTCTCCTCAATGATTAAAATAGATAGTACAGAAAAAGATATAAATATAAAAGTCATAGCAAAGCAAAATATTCATTCCTTAGCGTACACATGACTGCACTCTTCTCTTGTGTCCTGCCACCATGTGTCCCTTCTCTCCTCAATGATTAAAATAGATAGTACAGAAAAAGATATAAATATAAAAGTCATAAACTGAATGTTCGGACATGTATGTGTTGGTTGTAGGTGATGGAACAAATTGACAAAGTGATAGGACATATATACTTGTTGTCTCAGTGGAGTGGATGAAGCTTTTGTCAAACCTCCTCTCAAGTGAATACTCCTAGCACACCTGGGCCTTATACCAAGTTTCCCTCTTACTTGGTAGTCTGCGACCAATGCCTCAAGTCCCTAAACTCATAGTCCTTGACACTCTTGTTGAGATTCAAGCTCGATGTCAGCTTGTGCCAGTTGCACTATGTGCTTGCATGTTAGGTAGTAACATGTGTGGGACATAAATGACCGCATCCAGCTGGTCATAGTGCGTGGACATTAGCTAGGGTTAGCTATGTGTGGACACAACGCAAGTAGTGTGTTGTAGATTATGGATTATGGCTTTATGCATTGGGTGTGTAGGGAGATGGCTTCCCTCTATGGTTAGGGTTTGCATAATACATCAGGGTTTTCTCCTGTGTGTGTGTCTCCTCTCCCTTTACCTGTTTTTCATCATGATATCAGAGCTTGGTGCGCTCTATTAGGGTTTATGAGTGAGTGAGAGAAGAGGGAGAAGAAGCTGTGAAGAAAAGCTGTGAAGAAAAGCCATTGTATCCCTGTGATGTGATGAATGATTTCATCATTTAAACTGAGTGCGATAAGTCCTAATGCTTTCTCATTCCTGCTCTTCTACTCATTTTCCCCACTCACCTCTGGGCATTCATCTCTTCCCTCAACTAGCCCCCACAGATTTTTCCTCCTCATGAAGCAAATACATGGTTTTTGTTTGCCATGTATAAAATTGCTCCCCATTAAATTTGGCTATCTCTTGTGCTGTGCTCATGATAATGTGAAGGAGCTCTCACCTCTTGATCCAATTTCAAGACTCAAGGGTAGTGTCTACCCTTTTACAACTCAATCTGGTGTTTAGGTGATGATTAACAGATTTATCAGCATAAATTCACTAGAAATTACATCAAACCAAGGGTAACAAATCTCTACTGAATGGTTGGAGTATCAAACCATCTCTGAATTGTAATTTGAAGTTATAGGGATCTGTATCAGATACCCAATGGTTAATTTGAACCCTCATTTTCACCAAAATACAGTGATTAGTGCTAAATAATCACTGATTAAAAAAATAATCATTTGTTTTGTGTGAAAAAAACAGAGTATGCAGGGAGTCCAGATCTGGGGCCTTAGAGTTCAAATGAGGTCAACTCCTTTCAAAGCCATCAATAGCAATTAGTCTAGTAGAGGATTAAGCCAATTAACACAAGATTTGACCAAACATTGAAAGCTTAATCTCTATTTTACCAAAATCACCTACAGATTTGATGGAGAGCTTGGATCTCACTGTAGACTTGATGAAATCAAAAACTATCTTCACCAGCTTGTAGAGCACAGTTGAAACCCCATGGGGCCAAAAGGAATTAAACGCATTGTATCTAGTGAAGACAAGATCTCAATTTAACTTCAGAAAAAAGATGCTTGAGAAATCGCAATAATTTACAGCTCGAGAAGGCGGTTTGGCGATTCGCATTGATGGGCTGGAGCATAGGGATTGTGGCTATGTGGGGCTAGAGTCTTGAAGCCTATTGTTAGGCCTGGAGGGAGATCAAGCCCCTCCACCAGTTGTGGGTACAGAAGGCTTATTGAAAAATGACCAAAAAGGTGATTATCTACTAATTCTAATTAACTAGATGATTAGCAAGATAATGGGCTCATAAATTTGATGGATTCTAAGCTAGCCTCTGATACCATGTTAAATTTATAGCAATGTGATGAGCTATGGTGGATCAAATGCTAGAATCAACATCATTAACAAAGAGATTAGACGATGATTAAGATGTGATTTAGTAAGCAATTAACTAATAGCTTAATGTAGGCATGGATAATAAAAAACGAACAAATTCTCATTAGGCCAATGCCTTAATTTATAGAGTTTACATCTAAGCATCTAATCCCACTGATCTCTCCTTGATTCACTCCACCTCTTTTGCTTGATTCACTCCACCTCTTTTGCTTTCTAGAATATCTCCACATATCGTAAATCTTCTCATTCTACCCTTTATTCTCTCCCAGTAGATACTTCTCACCTTTTCACAGCTTCTCACTCATTTACAGACTGTCTTTTACAGCCTCTTGCTAAGGGCCTGTTCCCGCACACACCCTATTCACTTGTATATTTCAACAACACACACACACACTCTTTCTCTCTCTCTCTCTCTCTCTCTCTCTTACCATAGCATAAAAAAAACGTTCATTCCCTAGCGTACATATGATTGCACACAATGATCTCTTTCATTGTCCTACAATGCACGTTGCTATAACACATATATAATGAATGTTCTTACATGTTTGTGTGTATCTCTCTCTATGTTATATATACGTATGTGTGTGTGTGTGTGTGTGTGTGTCTATGTTATATATACGTATGTATGTGTGTCTCTCTCTCTATCCTACATATATATATACATATGTAGTTTTAAGTTTTAAGTTGGTGATAGTTTTAAGTTTTAAGTTGGTGATAGTTTTAAGTTTCTTTTCCATTTATATCAAATGCTAGCACAAACTTCAATTCTATTTTTTGCAATCATATGCATGATCGTTTATACATGATGTTCATGTTTTTTTACTGAAGAAGCATCGATAGCATTAGTGTTATGAATTATAAAAAATGAATTACAAACATGCATTCGTATAATTATGATTATAAAAAATTTAAGCACTCTCAAATCTATGTTTTTAAGAAACTAGTGGGCCAACCCGTGCTTCGCACGTCCCCTCACATGGTAATTTTGTGCAACTTTTCTTTTGTGACCCATGCTTCATGTGTATAGAATTGGTTTTGTCAAAAAATGGAACCAATGGGCAAAGTGATAGCATGAAGTCATTGTCAAAGGTTTGAAGGTAGGAATCCTAGCTCCATATTTTTCAAATCCCAGATCAATAAGAGCATACCCCACTCGCTCTCACTCTCTCTCTCTCTCTCTCTCTCTCTCTCTCTCTCTCTCTCTCTCTCTCTCTCTCTCTCTTTTACCGTAGCACAAAAAAGCAAAGTATTCATTCCCTAGCGTACACATGACTGCACTCTTCTCTTGTCCTACCATGTGTCCCTCCTCAATGATTAAAATAGATAGTACAGAAAAAGATATAAATATAAAAGTCATAAACTGAATGTTCCGACATGTATGTGTTGGTTGTAGGTAATGGAACAAATTGACAAAGTGATAGGACATATATACTTGTTGTTAGTGGAGTGGAAGAAGCTATTGTCAAAGGTTTGAAAGTAGAATTCCCAGCTTCATATTTTTCAAATCCTAGATTAATAAGAGCCTGCCCCACACACATGTTAAATTTACAGCAATGTGATAAGCTATGGTGGATCAAATGCTAGAATCAACATCATTAACAAAGAGATTAGACGATGATTAAGACATGATTAGTGAGCAATTAACCGATAGCTTAATGTAGGCATGGATAATCAAAAACCAGCAAATTCTCATTAGGCCAATGTCTCAATTTATAGAGTTTACATCTAAGCATCTAATCCCACTGATATCTCCTTGATTCACTCCACCTCTCTTGCTTGATTCTCTCCACCTCTTCCTCCCACAATATCTCCACACATCCTAAATCTTCTCATGCTACCCTTTATTCTCTCCCAGTAGATACTTGTCACCTTTTCACAGCTTCTCACTCATTTACAGATTCTCTTTTATAGCCTCTTGCTAAGGGCCTGTTCCCGCACACACCCCATTCACTTGTATATTTCAACACCTCCCCTTAAGTGAATACTCCTAGCACACCTGAACCTTATACCAAGTTTCCCTCTTACTTGGTAGTCCACGACCAGTGCCTCAAGTCCCTAAACTCATATAGTCCTTGACACTCTTCTCTCTCTATGTGTCCAAGACTACTACAACTGCCCGTGACCTTGACTAAAGTGCTCACACATACATCTACCACATGGCCTACATCATCGGTGGCTCGGAGGTGGTTTCACTCTGTTGGGGCTACTCTATTGGGGCAGGTTACATTGGGTTGTGGGGTTTCTCTCTCTCTCTCTCTCTCTCTCTCTCTCTCTCTCTCTCTCTCTCTTAGAAAAGATGATCTCACTCCACTTTCTTAGGAGCCTCCATGAAGTTTGCCGATGTCGTTCCTTCTCCACTGGGTTTGTTGTAGCAGTCTCTTGCCATGTGTCCTGGCTTTCCACAGTTGTGGCAAGTGAAGGTCCTTCCTCCTACTCTGCCTCTTCCTCGTCATCATCCTCGAGAGAATCCTCCTGGGGTGAAGAATGCTTTTTCCACTCCAACTGTTGAGTCGAGCCATTTCTTCTCTTTGACCTTGGTCTCTTGCTCTAGTAGAGCTCCTTCTATCTCGTGTAGCTTCAATTCAGGTGCATTCTTTAATGTTGCTACAATGTTTTCATATTCACCTTTGTCTACACTCTTCAGAAGCACTCTTTAATGTTGCTACAATGTTTTCATATTCACCTTTGTCTACACTCTTCAGAAGCACTGGTAGTGCCTCATCATCTTGTACCTTTTTGTTGCCAATGGCTGCCAATTGTTGATTAATATTTTTATATTTGTTCAAGTGTGTGATTAAAGGTTCACTTTTCTTCATATCCAGTTTGTAGAATTGAATTAATAGATTTATCTTTGAATTTTTTGCTTGAGTGCTAAATAATTTATTGAGTTCATCTCGTGCATCTTTTGCCCATTGTATCCCTGTAATGTGATGAATGATTTCATCATTTAAACTGAGTGCGATAAGTCCTAATGCTTTCTTATTCCTGCTCTTCCACTCATTTCCCCACTCACCTCTGGGCATTCATCTCTTCCCTCAACTAGCCCCCACAGATTTTTCCTCATGAGCAAATACATGGTTTTTGTTTGCCATGTATAAAATTGCTCCCCATTAAATTTGGCTATCTCTTGTGCCGTGCTCATGATGATGTGAAGGAGGTCTTACCTCTTGATCCAATTTCAAGACTCAAGGGCAGTGTCTACCCTTTTACAACTCAATGTGGTGTTTAGGTGATGATTATAACAGATTTATCAGCATAAATTCACTAGAAATTACATTAAACCAAGGGTGACAAATCTATACTGAATGGTTGGAGTATCAAACCATCTCTGAATTGTAATCTAAAGTTATAGGGATCTGTATCAGATACCCAATGGTTAATTTGAACCCTCAATTGTACCAAAATATAGTGATTAGTGTTGATTAATCATTGATTAACAAAATAATCCTCTATTTTGTGTGCAAAAAATAGAGTATGCGGGGAGTCCAGATCTGGGGCTTTAGAGTTCAAATGAGCTCAACTCCTTTCAAAGCCATAAATAGCAATTAGTCTAGTAGAGGACTAAGCCAAGAAACACAAGATTTGACCAAACATTGAAAGATTAATCTCTGTTTTACCAAAAGCTTGGATCTCACTGTAGACTTGATGAAATAAAAAACTGTCTTCACCAGCTTGTAGAGCACCCTTGAAAACCCCTGGGTCCAAAAGGAATTAGACGCATTGTACCTAGTGTGCAGACATGATCTCAATTTAACTTCAAAAAAAAGGCGCCTGAGAAATTGCAATAATTTGCATCGCCACCAGAAGGCGGTTTGGCGATTCACGTTGATGGGCTAGAGCATAGGGATTGTGGCTATGTGGGGCTAGAGTCTTGAAGCCTTTGAAAATGACCAGAAAGTTGATTATCTACTAATCCTAATTAACTAGATGATTAGCAAGATATGGACTCATAAATTTGATGGATTTAAGCTAGGCTCTGATACCATGTTAAATTTATAGCAATGTGATGAGCTATGGTGGATCAAATGCTAGAATCAATATCATTAACAAAGAGATTAGACGATGATTAAGATGTGATTAGTGAGCAATTAATTGATAGTTTATGTAGGCATGGATAATAAAAAACTAACAAATTCTCATTAGGCCAATGCCTCAATTTATAGAGTTTACATCTAAGCATCTAATGCCACTGATCTCTCCTTGATTCACTCCACCTCTTTTGCTTGATTTACTCCACCTCTTTTGCTTGATTCTCTCCATCTCTTTCCAGAATATCTCCACACATCGTAAATCTTCTCATTCTACCCTTTATTCTCTCCCAGTAGATACTTATCACCTTTTCATAGCTTCTCACTCATTTACAGACTCTCTTTTACAGCCTCTTGCTAAGGGCCTGTTCCCGCACACACCCTATTCACTTGTATATTTCAACACTACACACACTCTCTCTCTCTCTCTCTTTTACCATAGCACAAAAAACAAAGCGTTCATTCCCAAGCATACATATGACTGCACACAATGATCTCTTTCATTGTCCTACCATGCACGTTGCTATAACACATATATAATGAATGTTCTTACATGTTTGTGTGTATCTCTTTGTATGTTATATATACGTATGTGTGTGTGTCTCTCTCTCTCTATGTTATATATACGTATGTATGTGTGTCTCTATCTCTATTCTACATATATATATACATATGTAGTTTTAAGTTTTAAGTTGGTGATAGTTTTAAGTTTCTTTTCCATTTATATCAAATGCTAGCACAAACTTCAATTCTATTTTTTGCAATCATATGCATGATTGTTTATACATGATGTTCATGTTTTTTTACTGAAGAAGCATCGATAGCATTAGTGTTATGAATTATAAAAAATGAATTACAAACATGCATTAGTATAATTATGATTATAAAAATTTGAAAGTACTCTCAAATCTATGTTTTTAAGGAAACTAGTGGGCTAACCCGTGCTTCACATATCGCCTCACATGGTAATTTTGTGGAACTTTTCTTTTGTGACCCATGCTTCGTGTGTATATAATTAGTTTTGTAAGAAAATGGAACAAATGGGCAAAGTGATAGGATGAAGTCATTGTCAAAGGTTTGGAAGTAGGAATCCTAGCTCCATATTTTTCAAATCCCAGAGTAATAAGAGCGTACCCCACTCTCTCTCTCTCTCTCTCTTACCGTAGCAAAGCAAAATATTCATTCTTTAGCGTACACATGATTGCACTCTTCTCTTGTGTCCTGCCACCATGTGTCCCTTCTCTCCTCAATGATTAAAATAGATAGTACAGAAAAAGATATAAATATAAAAGTCATAGCAAAGCAAAATATTCATTCCTTAGCGTACACATGACTGCACTCTTCTCTTGTGTCCTGCCACCATGTGTCCCTTCTCTCCTCAATGATTAAAATAGATAGTACAGAAAAAGATATAAATATAAAAGTCATAAAACTGAATGTTCGGACATGTATGTGTTGGTTGTAGGTGATGGAACAAATTGACAAAGTGATAGGACATATATACTTGTTGTCTCAGTGGAGTGGATGAAGCTTTTGTCAAACCTCCTCTCAAGTGAATACTCCTAGCACACCTGGGCCTTATACCAAGTTTCCCTCTTACTTGGTAGTCTGCGACCAATGCCTCAAGTCCCTAAACTCATAGTCCTTGACACTCTTGTTGAGATTCAAGCTCGATGTCAGCTTGTGCCAGTTGCACTATGTGCTTGCATGTTAGGTAGTAACATGTGTGGGACATAAATGACCGCATCCAGCTGGTCATAGTGCGTGGACATTAGCTAGGGTTAGCTATGTGTGGACACAACGCAAGTAGTGTGTTGTAGATTATGGATTATGGCTTTATGCATTGGGTGTGTAGGGAGATGGCTTCCCTCTATGGTTAGGGTTTGCATAATACATCAGGGTTTTCTCCTGTGTGTGTGTCTCCTCTCCCTTTACCTGTTTTTCATCATGATATCAGAGCTTGGTGCGCTCTATTAGGGTTTATGAGTGAGTGAGAGAAGAGGGAGAAGAAGCTGTGAAGAAAAGCTGTGAAGAAAAGCCATTGTATCCCTGTGATGTGATGAATGATTTCATCATTTAAACTGAGTGCGATAAGTCCTAATGCTTTCTCATTCCTGCTCTTCTACTCATTTTCCCCACTCACCTCTGGGCATTCATCTCTTCCCTCAACTAGCCCCCACAGATTTTTCCTCCTCATGAAGCAAATACATGGTTTTTGTTTGCCATGTATAAAATTGCTCCCCATTAAATTTGGCTATCTCTTGTGCTGTGCTCATGATAATGTGAAGGAGCTCTCACCTCTTGATCCAATTTCAAGACTCAAGGGTAGTGTCTACCCTTTTACAACTCAATCTGGTGTTTAGGTGATGATTAACAGATTTATCAGCATAAATTCACTAGAAATTACATTAAACCAAGGGTAACAAATCTCTACTGAATGGTTGGAGTATCAAACCATCTCTGAATTGTAATTTGAAGTTATAGGGATCTGTATCAGATACCCAATGGTTAATTTGAATCCTCATTTTCACCAAAATACAGTGATTAGTGCTAAATAATCACTGATTAAAAAAATAATCATTTGTTTTGTGTGAAAAAAACAGAGTATGCAGGGAGTCCAGATCTTAGAGTTCAAATGAGGTCAACTCCTTTCAAAGCCATCAATAGCAATTAGTCTAGTAGAGGATTAAGCCAATTAACACAAGATTTGACCAAACATTGAAAGCTTAATCTCTATTTTACCAAAATCACCTACAGATTTTATGGAGAGCTTGGATCTCACTGTAGACTTGATGAAATCAAAAACTATCTTCACCAGCTTGTAGAGCACAGTTGAAACCCCATGGGGCCAAAAGGAATTAAACGCATTGTATCTAGTGAAGACAAGATCTCAATTTAACTTCGGAAAAAAGATGCTTGAGAAATCGCAATAATTTACAGCTCGAGAAGGCGGTTTGGCGATTCGCATTGATGGGCTGGAGCATAGGGATTGTGGCTATGTGGGGCTAGAGTCTTGAAGCCTATTGTTAGGCCTGGAGGGAGATCAAGCCCCTCCACCAGCTCTGGGTACAGAAGGCTTATTAAAAAATGACCAAAAAGGTGATTATCTACTAATTCTAATTAACTAGATGATTAGCAAGATAATGGGCTCATAAATTTGATGGATTCTAAGCTAGCCTCTGATACCATGTTAAATTTATAGCAATGTGATGAGCTATGGTGGATCAAATGCTAGAATCAACATCATTAACAAAGAGATTAGATGATCATTAAGATGTGATTTAGTAAGCAATTAACTAATAGCTTAATGTAGGCATGGATAATAAAACACGAACAAATTCTCATTAGGCCAATGCCTTAATTTATAGAGTTTACATCTAAGCATCTAATCCCACTGATCTCTCCTTGATTCACTCCACCTCTTTTGCTTGATTCACTCCACCTCTTTTGCTTTCTAGAATATCTCCACATATCGTAAATCTTCTCATTCTACCCTTTATTCTCTCCCAGTAGATACTTCTCACCTTTTCACAGCTTCTCACTCATTTACAGACTGTCTTTTACAACCTCTTGCTAAGGGCCTGTTCCCGCACACACCCTATTCACTTGTATATTTCAACAACACACTCTCTCTCTCTCTCTCTCTCTCTCTCTCTCTCTCTCTCTCTCTCTCTCTCTCTCTCTCTCTTACCATAGCATAAAAAAAACGTTCATTCCCTAGCGTACATATGATTGCACACAATGATCTCTTTCATTGTCCTACAATGCACGTTGCTATAACACATATATAATGAATGTTCTTACATGTTTGTGTGTATCTCTCTCTATGTTATATATACGTATGTGTGTGTGTGTGTGTGTGTGTGTGTGTGTGTGTGTCTATGTTATATATACGTATGTATGTGTGTCTCTCTCTCTATCCTACATATATATATACATATGTAGTTTTAAGTTTTAAGTTGGTGATAGTTTTAAGTTTCTTTTCCATTTATATCAAATGCTAGCACAAACTTCAATTCTATTTTTTGCAATCATATGCATGATCGTTTATACATGATGTTCATGTTTTTTTACTGAAGAAGCATCGATAGCATTAGTGTTATGAATTATAAAAAATGAATTACAAACATGCATTCGTATAATTATGATTATAAAAAATTTAAGCACTCTCAAATCTATGTTTTTAAGAAACTAGTGGGCCAACCCGTGCTTCGCACGTCCCCTCACATGGTAATTTTGTGCAACTTTTCTTTTGTGACCCATGCTTCATGTGTATAGAATTGGTTTTGTCAAAAAATGGAACCAATGGGCAAAGTGATAGGATGAAGTCATTGTCAAAGGTTTGAAGGTAGGAATCCTAGCTCCATATTTTTCAAATCCCAGAGTAATAAGAGCATACCCCACTCGCTCTCGCTCTCTCTCTCTCTCTCTCTCTCTCTCTCTCTCTCTCTCTCTCTCTCTCTCTCTCTCTCTTTTACCGTAGCACAAAAAAGCAAAGTATTCATTCCCTAGCGTACACATGACTGCACTCTTCTCTTGTCCTACCATGTGTCCCTCCTCAATGATTAAAATAGATAGTACAGAAAAAGATATAAATATAAAAGTCATAAACTGAATGTTCCGACATGTATGTGTTGGTTGTAGGTAATGGAACAAATTGACAAAGTGATAGGACATATATACTTGTTGTTAGTGGAGTGGAAGAAGCTATTGTCAAAGGTTTGAAAGTAGAATTCCCAGCTTCATATTTTTCAAATCCTAGATTAATAAGAGCCTGCCCCACACACATGTTAAATTTACAGCAATGTGATAAGCTATGGTGGATCAAATGCTAGAATCAACATCATTAACAAAGAGATTAGACGATGATTAAGACATGATTAGTGAGCAATTAACCGATAGCTTAATGTAGGCATGGATAATCAAAAACCAGCAAATTCTCATTAGGCCAATGTCTCAATTTATAGAGTTTACATCTAAGCATCTAATCCCACTGATATCTCCTTGATTCACTCCACCTCTCTTGCTTGATTCTCTCCACCTCTTCCTCCCACAATATCTCCACACATCCTAAATCTTCTCATACTACCCTTTATTCTCTCCCAGTAGATACTTGTCACCTTTTCACAGCTTCTCACTCATTTACAGATTCTCTTTTATAGCCTCTTGCTAAGGGCCTGTTCCCGCACACACCCCATTCACTTGTATATTTCAACACCTCCCCTTAAGTGAATACTCCTAGCACACCTGAACCTTATACCAAGTTTCCCTCTTACTTGGTAGTCCACGACCAGTGCCTCAAGTCCCTAAACTCATATAGTCCTTGACACTCTTCTCTCTCTATGTGTCCAAGGCTACTACAACTGCCCGTGACCTTGACTAAAGTGCTCACACATACATCTACCACATGGCCTACATCATCGGTGGCTCGGAGGTGGTTTCACTCTGTTGGGGCTACTCTATTGGGGCAGGTTACATTGGGTTGTGGGGTTTCTCTCTCTCTCTCTCTCTCTCTCTCTCTCTCTCTCTCTCTCTCTCTCTCTCTCTCTCTCTCTCTCTCTCTCTCTCTTAGAAAAGATGATCTCACTCCACTTTCTTAGGAGCCTCCATGAAGTTTGCCGATGTCGTTCCTTCTCCACTGGGTTTGTTGTAGCAGTCTCTTGCCATGTGTCCTGGCTTTCCACAGTTGTGGCAAGTGAAGGTCCTTCCTCCTACTCTGCCTCTTCCTCGTCATCATCCTCGAGAGAATCCTCCTGGGGTGAAGAATGCTTTTTCCACTCCAACTGTTGAGTCGAGCCATTTCTTCTCTTTGACCTTGGTCTCTTGCTCTAGTAGAGCTCCTTCTATCTCGTGTAGCTTCAATTCAGGTGCATTCTTTAATGTTGCTACAATGTTTTCATATTCACCTTTGTCTACACTCTTCAGAAGCACTCTTTAATGTTGCTACAATGTTTTCATATTCACCTTTGTCTACACTCTTCAGAAGCACTAGTGCCTCATCATCTTCTACCTTTTTTCCAATGGCTGCCAATTGTTGCTTAATGTTTTTATATTTGTTCAAGTGTACGATTAAAGGTTCACTTTCCTTCATATCCAGTTTGTAGAATTGAATTAACAGATTTATCTTTGAATTTTTAGCTTGAGTGCCAAATAATTTATTGAGTTCATCTCATGCATCTTTTGCCCATTGTATCCTGTGATGTGATGAATGATTTCATCATTTAAACTGAGTGCGATAAGTCCTAATGCTTTCTCATTCCTGCTCTTCCACTCGTTTTCCCCACTCACCTCTGGGCATTCATCTCTTCCCTCAACTAGCCCCCACAGATTTTTTCTCATGAGCAAATACATGGTTTTTGTTTGCCATGTATAAAATTACTCCCCATTAAATTTGGCTATCTCTTGTGCCGTGCTCATGATGATGTGAAGGAGGTCTTACCTCTTGATCTAATTTCAAGACTCAAGGGTAGTGTCTACCCTTTTACAACTCAATGTGGTGTTTAGGTGATGATTACAACAGATTTATCAGCATAAATTCACTAGAAATTATATTAAACCAAGGGTAACAAATCTGTACGGAATGGTTGGAGTATCAAACCATCTCCGAATTGTAATCTAAAGTTATAGGGAGCTGTATCAGATACCCAATGGCTAACTTGAACCCTCAATTGCACCAAAATAGAGTGATAAATGCTAACTTATCATCACTGATTAACAAAATATACGTATGTATGTGTGTCTCTCTCTCTCTATCCTACATATATATATGTATGTGTGTCTCTCTCTCTATCCTACATATATATATACATATGTAGTTTTAAGTTTTAAGTTGGTGATAGTTTTAAGTTTCTTTTCCATTTATATCAAATGCTAGCACAAACTTCAATTCTATTTTTTGCAATCATTTGCATGATCGTTTATACATGATGTTCATGTTTTTTTACTGAAGAAGCATCGATAGCATTAGTGTTATGAATTATAAAAAATGAATTACAAACATGCATTCGTATAATTATGATTATAAAAAATTTAAGCACTCTCAAATCTATGTTTTTAAGAAACTAGTAGGCCAACCCGTGCTTCACACGTCCCCTCACATGGTAATTTTCTGCAACTTTTCTTTTGTGACCCATGCTTCATGTGTATAGAATTGGTTTTGTCAAAAAATGGAACCAATGGGCAAAGTGATAGGATGAAGTCATTGTCAAAGGTTTGAAGGTAGGAATCCTAGCTCCATATTTTTCAAATCCCAGAGTAATAAGAGCATACCCCACTCGCTCTCGCTCTCTCTCTCTCTCTCTCTCTCTCTCTCTCTCTCTCTCTCTCTCTCTCTCTCTCTTTTACCGTAGCACAAAAAAGCAAAGTATTCATTCCCTAGCGTACACATGACTGCACTCTTCTCTTGTCCTGCCATGTGTCCCTCCTCAATGATTAAAATATATAGTACAGAAAAAGATATAAATATAAAAGTCATAAACTGAATGTTCCGACATGTATGTGTTGGTTGTAGGTAATGGAACAAATTGACAAAGTGATAGGACATATATACTTGTTGTTAGTGGAGTGGAAGAAGCTATTGTCAAAGGTTTGAAAGTAGAATTCCCAGCTTCATATTTTTCAAATCCTAGATTAATAGGAGCTTGCCCCACACACATGTAAAATTTACAGCAATTTGATGAGCTATGGTGGATCAAATGCTAGAATCAACATCATTAACAAAGAGATTAGACGATGATTAAGACATGATTAGTGAGCAATTAGCTGATAGCTTAATGTAGGCATGGATAATCAAAAACCAGCAAATTCTCATTAGGCCAATGCCTCAATTTATAGAGTTTACATCTAAGCATCTAATCCCACTGATCTCTCCTTGATTCACTCCACCTCTCTTGCTTGATTCTCTCCACCTCTTCCTCCCAGAATATCTCCACACATCCTAAATCTTCTCATGCTACCCTTTATTCTCTCCCAATAGATACTTCTCACCTTTTCACAGCTTCTCACTCATTTACAGATTCTCTTTTATAGCCTCTTGCTAAGGGCCTGTTCCCGCATAAACCCTATTCACTTGTATATTTCAACACCTCCCCTCAAGTGAATACTCCTAGCACACCTGGACCTTATACCAAGTTTCCCTCTTACTTGGTAGTCCACGACCAGTGCCTCAAGTCCCTAAACTCATATAGTCCTTGACACTCTTCTCTCTCTATGTGTCCAAGGCTACTACAAGTGCCTGTGACCTTGACTAAAGTGCTCACACATACATCTACCACATGGTCTACATCATCGGTGGCTCGGAGGTTGTTTTACTCTGTTGGGGCAGGTTACATTGGGTTGTGGGGTTTCTCTCTCTCTTTCTCTCTCTCAGAAAAGATGATCTCAATCCACTTCCTTAGGAGCCTCCATGAAGTTTGCCGATGTCGTTCCTTCTCCACTGGGTTTGCTGTAGAGCAGTCTCTTGCCATGTGTCCTGGCTTTCCATAGTTGTGGCAAGTGAAGGTCCTTCCTCCAACTCTACCTCTTCCTCGTCCTCGTCCTCGAGAGAATCCTCCTCGAGTGAAGAATGCTTTTTCCTCTCCAGTTGTTGAGTCGAGCCATTTCTTCTCTTTGACCTTGGTCTCTTGCTCTAGTAGAGCTCCTTCTATCTCGTGTAGCTTCAATTCAGGTGCATTCTTTAATGTTGCTACAATGTTTTCATATTCACCTTTGTCTACACTCTTCAGAAGCACTGCTAGTGCCTCATCACCTTCTACCTTTTTGCCAATGGTGGCTGCCAATTGTTGCTTAATGTTTTTATATTTGTTCAAGTGTGTGATTAAAGGTTCACTTTCCTTCATATCCACTTTGTAGAATTGAATTAACAGATTTATCTTTGAATTTTTTGCTTGAGTGCCAAATAATTTATTGAGTTCATCCCATCCATCTTTTGCCCATTGTATCCCTGTGATGTGATGAATGATTTCATCATTTAAACTCAGTGCGATAAGTTCTAATGCTTTCTCATTCTTGCTCTTCCACTCATTTTCCCCACTCACCTCTGGGCATTCATCTCTTCCCTCAACTAGCTCCCACAGATTTTTCCTCATGAGCAAATACATGGTTTTTGTTTGCCATGTATAAAATTGCTCCCCATTAAATTTGGCTATCTCTTGTGCCGTGCTCATGATAATGTGAAGGAGGTCTTACCTCTTGATCCAATTTCAAGACTCAAGGGCAGTGTCTACTCTTTTACAACTCAATTTGGTGTTTAGGTGATGATTACATCAGCATAAATTCACTAGAAATTACATTAAACCAAGGGTAACAAATCTGTACTGAATAGTTGGAGTATCAAACCATCTTCGAATTATAATCGAATTGTAATCAGTTATAGGGATCTATATCACATACCCAATTGTTAATTTGAACCCTCAATTTTACCAAAATGTAGTGATTAGTGCTGAATAATCACTGATTAACAAAATAATCCTTTGTTTTGTGTGTGCAAAAAACAGAGTGCAGGGAGTGCAGCTCTGGGGCATTAGAGTTCAAATGAGGTCAACTCCTTTCAAAGCCATCAATAGCAATTAGTCTAGTAGAGGATTAAGCTAATCAACACAAGATTTAACCAAACATTGAAAGCTTAATCTCTGTTTTATCAAAATCACCTGCTCTACTGATTTGATGGAGAGCTTGGATCTCACTGTAGACTTGATGAAATCAAAAACTGTCTTCACCACCTTGTAGAGCACCCTTGAAAGCCCGTGGGGCCAAAAGGAGTTAGACGCATTGTATCTAGTGCAGACAAGATCGCAATTTAACTTCAGAAAAAAGGTGCCTGAGAAATTGCAATAATTTAAAGCTCCAGAAGGCGGTTTGGCAATTCCCATTGATGGGCTGGAGCATAGGGATTGTGGCTATGTGGGGCTAGAGTCTTGAAGCCTATTGTTAGGCTTGGAGGGAGATCAAGCCACTCCACCAATTGTGGGTACAGAAGGCTTATTGAAAAATGACCAAAAAGTTGATTATCTACTATTCCTAATTAACTAGATGATTAGCAAGATAATGGGCTCATAAATTTGATGGATTCTAAGCTAGGCTCTGATACCATGTTAAATTTATAGTAATGTGATGAGCTATGGTGGATCAAATGCTAGAATCAACATCATTAACAAAGAGATTAGATGATGATTAAGACATGATTAGTGAGCAATCAACTGATAGCTTAATGTAGGCATGGATAATCAAAAACGAACAAATTCTCATTAGGCCAATGCCTCAATTTATAGAGTTTACATCTAAGCATATAATCCCACTCATCTCTCCTTGATTCCCTCCACCTCTTTTGCTTGATTCACTCCATCTCTTTTGCTTTCTAGAATATCTCCACATATCGTAAATCTTCTCATTCTACCCTTTATTCTCTCCCAGTAGATACTTCTCACCTTTTCACAGCTTCTCACTCATTTACAGACTGTCTTTTATAGCCTCTTGCTAAGGGCCTATTCCCGTACACACCCTATTCACTTGTATATTTCAACACCTCTTTCTCTCTCTCTCTTTTACCATAGCACAAAAAATAAAGCGTTCATTCCCTAGAGTACATATGATTGCATACAATGATCTCTTTCATTGTCCTACCATGCACGTTGCTATAACACATATATAATGAATGTTCTTACATGTTTGTGTGTCTCTCTCTCTATGTTATATATACGTATGTGTGTGTGTGTGTGTGTCTCTCTCTCTATGTTATCTATACGTATGTATGTGTGTCTCTCTCTCTATCCTACATATATATATACATATGTAGTTTTAAGTTTTAAGTTGGTGATAGTTTTAAGTTTCTTTTCCATTTATATCAAATGCTAGCACACACTTCAATTCTATTTTTTACAATCATATGCATGATCGTTTATACATGATGTTCATGTTTTTTTATTGAAGAAGCATCGATAGCATTAGTGTTATGAATTATAAAAAATGAATTACAAACATGCATTCGTATAATTATGATTATAAAAAATTGAAAGCACTCTCAAATCTATGTTTTTAAGAAACTAGTGGGCCAACCCGTGCTTTGCACGTCCCCTCACATGGTAATTTTGTGCAACTTTTCTTTTGTGACCCATGCTTCGTGTGTATATAATTGGTTTTGTCAAAAAATGGAACCAATGGGCAAAGTGATAGGATGAAGTCATTGTCAAACGTTTGGAAGTAGGAATCCTAGCTCCATATTTTTCAAATCCCGGAGTAAAAAGAGCATACCCCACTCTCTCTCTCTCTCTCTCTCTCTCTCCCTCTCTCTCCCTCTCTCTCTCTCTCTCTCTCTCTCTCTCTCTCTCTCTCTCTCTCTCTCTCTCTCTCTCTTATCGTAGCACAAAAAAGCAAAGTATTCATTCCCTAGCGTACACATGACTGCACTCTTCTCTTGTCCTACCATGTGTCCCTGCTCTCCTCAATGATTGAAATAGATAGTACAGAAAAAGATATAAATATAAAAGTCATAAACTGAATTTTCCGACATGTATGTGTTGGTTGTAGGTAATGGAACAAATTGACAAAGTGATAGGACATATATACTTGTTAGTGCAGTGGACGAAGCTGTTTTGTCAAAGGTTTGAAAGTAGAATTCCCAGCTTCATATTTTTCAAATCCTAGATTAATAGGTGCCTGCCCCACACACATGTTAAATTTACAGCAATGTGATGAGCTATGGTGGATCAAATGCTAGAATCAACATCATTAACAAAGAGATTAGACGATGATTAAGACGTGATTAGTGAGCAATTAATAGATAGCTTAATGTAGGCATGGATAATAAAAAACCAGCAAATTCTCATTAGGCCAATGTCTCACTTTATAGAGTTTACATCTAAGCATCTAATCCCACTGATCTCTCCTTGATTCACTCCACCTCTTTTGCTTGATTCTCTCCACCTCTTCCTCCCAGAATATCTCCACACATCCTAAATATTCTCATGCTACCCTTTATTCTCTCCCACTAGATACTTCTTACCTTTTCACAGCTTCTCACTCATTTACAGATTCTCTTTTACAGCCTCTTGCTAAGGGCCTGTTCCCACACACACCCTATTCACTTGTATATTTCAACACCTCCCCTCAAGTGAATACTCCTAGCACACCTGGACCTTATACCAAGTTTCCCTCTTACTTGGTAGTCCACGACCAGTGCCTCAAGTCCCTAAACTCATATAGTCCTTGACACTCTTCTCTCTCTATGTGTCCAAGGCTACTACAAGTGCCCGTGACCTTTACTAAAGTGCTCACACATACATCCACCACATGGCCTACATCATCGGTGGCTCGGAGGTGGTTTTACTCTGTTGGGGCAGGTTACATTGGGTTGTGGGGTTTCTTTCTCTCTCTCTCTCTCTCTCTCTCTCTCTCTCTCTCTCTCTCTCTCTCTCTCTCTCTCTCTCTCTCTCTCAGAAAAGATGATCACACTCCACTTCCTTAGGAGCCTCCATGAAGTTTGCCGATGTCGTTCCTTCTCCACTAGGTTTGCTGTAGCAGTCTCTTGCCATGTGTCCTGGCTTTCCTCAGTTGTGGCAAGTGAAGGTCCTTCCTCCTACTCTACCTCTTCCTCGTCCTCGTCTTCGAGAGAATCTTCCTCGGGTGAAGAATGCTTTTTCCTCTCCAGCTGTTGAGTCGAGACATTTCTTCTCTTTGACCTTGGTCTCTTGCTCTAGTAGAGCTCCTTCTATCTCGTGTAGCTTCAATTCAGGTGCATTCTTTAATGTTGCTACAATGTTTTCATATTCACCTTTGTCTACACTCTTCAGAAGCACAGCTAGTGCCTCATCATCTTCTACCTCTTGCCAATGTGGCTGCCAATTGTTGCTTAATGTTTTTATATTTGTTCAAGTGTGTGATTAAAGGTTCACTTTCCTTCATATCCAGTTTGTAGAATTGAATTAACAGATTTATCTTTGAATTTTTTGCTTGAGTGCCAAATAATTTATTGAGTTCATCCCATGCATCTTTTGCCCATTGTATCCCTGTGATGTGATGAATGATTTCATCATTTAAACTGAGTGTGATAAGTCCTAATGCTTTCTCATTCCTGCTCTTCCACTCATTTTTCCCACTCACCTCTGGGCATTCATCTCTTCCCTCAACTAGCCCCCACAAATTTTTCCTCCTTATAAGCAAATACATGGTTTTTGTTTGCCATGTATAAAATTGCTCCCCATTAAACTTGGCTATCTCTTGTGCCGTGCTCATGATAATGTGAAGGAGGTCTTACCTCTTGATCCATTTTCAAGACTCAAGGGCAGTGTCTACCCTTTTACAACTCAATCCGGTGTTTAGGTGATGATTACAACAGATTTATCACCATAAATTCACTAGAAATTACATTAAACCAAGGGTAACAAATCTGTATTGAATGATTGGAGTATCAAACCATCTCCGAATTGTAATATGAAGTTATAGAGATCTGTATCAGATACCCAATGGTTAATTTCAATTTCACCAAAATATAGTGATTAGTGCTGAATAATCACTGATTAACAAAATAATCATTTGTTTTGTGTGAAAAAAATAGAGTATGTAGGGAGTCCAGATCTGGGGCCTTAGAGTTCAAATGAGGTCCTCCTTTTAAAGCCATCAATAGCAATTAGTCTAGTAGAGGATTAAGCCAATTAACACAAGATTTGACCAAACATTGAAAGCTTAATCTCTGTTTTACCAAAATCACCTGCAGATTTGATGGAGAGCTTGGATCTCACTGTAGACTTGATGAAATCAAAAACTGTCTTCACCAGCTTGTAGAGCACCCTTGAAAGCCCCTGGGGCCAAAAGGAATTAGACGCATTGTATCTAGTGCGCAGACAAGATCTCAATTTAACTTCAAAAGAAAGGTGCCTGAGAAATCGCAATAATTTGTAACTCTAGAAGGCGGTTTGGCGATTCGCATTAAATGGGCTGGAGCATAGGGATTGTGGCTATGTGGGGCTAGAGTCTTGAAGCCTATTGTTAGGCCTGGAGGGAGATAAACCCCCTCCACCAGCTGTGGGTATAGAAGGCTTATTGAAAAATGACCAAAAAGTTGATTATCTACTAATCCTAATTAACTAGATGATTAGCAAGATAATGGGCTCATCAATTTGATGGATTCTAAGCTAGGCTATGATACCATGTTAAATTTATAGCGATGTGATGAGCTATGGTGGATCAAATGCTAGAATCAACATCCTTATCAAAGAGATTAGACGATGATTAAGATGTGATTTAGTAAGCAATTAACTGATAGCTTAATGTAGGCATGGATAATAAAAAACGAACAAATTCTCATTAGGCCAATTCCTCAATTTATAGAGTTTACATCTAAGCATCTAATCCCACTCATCTCTCATTGATTCACTCCACCTCTTTTGCTTGACTCACTCCACCTCTTTTGCTTTCCAGAATATCTCCACATATCGTAAATCTTCTTATTCTACCCTTTATTCTCTCCCAGTAGATACTTCTCACCTTTTCACAGCTTCTCACTCATTTACAGACTCTCTTTTATAGCCTCTTGCTAAGGGCCTGTTCCAGCACACACCCTATTCACTTGTATATTTCAACACAACACACATACACTCTCTCTCTCTCTCTCTCTCTCTCTCTCTCTCTCTCTCTCTCTCTCTCTCTCTCTCTTACCATAGCACAAAAAATAAAGCGTTCATTCCCTAGCGTACATATGATTGCACACAATGATCTCTTTCATTGTCCTACCATACACGTTGCTATAACACATATATAATGAATGTTCTTACATGTTTGTGTGTATCTCTCTCTATGTTATATATACGTATGTGTTTGTGTGTGTCTCTTTCTCTATGTTATGTATACGTATGTATGTGTGTCTCTCTCTCTATCCTACATATATATATACATATGTAGTTTTAAGTTTTAAGTTGGTGATAGTTTTAAGTTTCTTTTCCATTTATATCAAATGCTAGCACAAACTTCACTTCTATTTTTGCAATCATATGCATGATCGTTTATACATGATGTTCATGTTTTTTTACTGAAGAAGCATCAATAGCATTAGTGTTATGAATTATAAAAAATGAATTACAAACATGCATTTGTATAATTATGATTATAAAAAATTGAAAGCACTCTCAAATCTATGTTTTTAAGAAACTAGTGGGCCAACCCGTGCTTCGCACGTCCTCTCACATGGTAATTTTGTGCAACTTATCTTTTGTGACCCATGTTTCGTGTGTATATAATTGGTTTTGTCACAAAATGGAACCAATGGGCAAAATGATAGGATGAAGTCATTGTCAAAGGTTTGGAAGTAGGAATCCTAGCTCCATATTTTTCAAATCCCAGAAGAATAACTATCCTTAGACTTAAATCCAATTTATGGAATTAAATCATAAGTTTACCATAATTTTATTTGCATAAAAGCATAAAAAGCCATTTTCTTAACCTCTAGCTTAACAAGCTTAGAGATTGATTTTGAATTAAGAATTTATCATTCATTTGCTTAAGAATTAGTCATAGGAATGACTATTCTTTTGGGGAGAGAGAGATATACTTAAAAAGCATCCTAATTAAGCATAATGATTATTTTTTTTGTGATTAATCATTAGAATTCTTATAGAAAGCTTGATTTGCATTGAAAACAATTAATTTGAAACTTCTCAAGCTTGAGAGGGGTTGAGAAGTGAATTGAATACCATAACAATCACACCACATGATGCATATCTACATCAAATACTTCTAAAGTTGGTGTCTCAAGGCTTCCCATCCTAAGTGCCAAGTGTGTTTTCTCCTTCTTTCCACCAAAAGCCATATGCTCCACTCATCATATGTATCCATTAAAAGGATTCCAAGTGCTAAAGTCCTTCTCTGCATGAGGTTGCTATTTCCCACCATCAGTCAAACTGCCATCCTCAACCCCTATATCCCTTCATCATTTGTTCTTTCAAGTGTGATGTGACATTTTGCAAGTGCTCGAGAGATTAAAGGATATAAGAGTGCTCAATGCTTATGTCATTCTCTCTCTCTCTCTCTCTCTCTCTCTCTCTCTCTCTCTCTCTCTCTCTCTCTCTCTCTCTCTCTCTCTCTCTCACCGTAGCACAAAAAAGCAAAGTATTCATTCCCTAGCGTACACATGAATGCACTCTTCTCTTGTCCTGCCATGTGTCCCTGCTCTCCTCAATGATTAAAATAGATAGTACAGAAAAAGATATAAATATAGTAATGGAACAAATTGACAAAGTGATAGGACATATATACTTGTTGTTAGTGCAGTGGAAGAAGCTGTTCCATCAAAGGTTTGAAAGTAGAATTCCCAGCTTCATATTTTTCAAATCCTAGATTAATAGGAGCCTGCCCCACACACATGTTAAATTTATAGCAATGTGATGAGCTATGGTGGATCCAATGCTAGAATCAACATTATTAAAAAAGAGATTAGATGATGATTAAGCTGTGATTAGTGAGTAATTAAAGGATAGCTTAATGATTAAGATGTGATTAGTGAGCAATTAACAGATAACTTAATGATTGAGATGTGATTAGTGAGCAATTAACGGATAGCTTAATGATTAAGATGTGATTAATGAGCAATTAATGGATAGCTTAATGATTAAGATGTGATTAGTGAGTAATTAACGGATAGCTTAATGATTAAGATGTGATTAGTGAGAGCAATTAATGGATAGCTTAATAATTAAGATGTGATTAGTGAGCAATTAACGGATAGCTTAATGATTAAGATGTGATTAGTGAGCAATTAACGGATAGCTTAATGTAGGCATGGATAATCAAAAACCAGCAAATTCTCATTAGGCCAATGCCTCAATTCATAGAGTTTACATCTAAGCATCTAATCCCACTGATCTCTCCTTGATTCACTCCACCTCTTTTGCTTGATTCTCTCTACCTCTTCCTCCTAGAATATCTCCACACATCCTAAATCTTCTCATGCTACCCTTTATTCTCTCCTAGTAGATACTTCTCACCTTTTCACAGCTTCTCACTCATTTACAGATTCTCTTTCACAGCCTCTTGCTAAGGGCATGTTCGTGCACACATCCTATTCACTTGTATATTTCAACACCTCCCCTCAAGTGAATACTCCTAGCACACCTGGACCTTATACCAAGTTTCCCTCTTACTTGGTAGTCCACGACCAGTGCCTCAAGTCCCTAAACTCATATAGTCCTTGACAGACTTCTCTCTCTATGTGTCCAAGGCTACTACAAGTGCCCGTAACCTTGATTAAAGTGCTCACACATACATCTACCACGGCCTACATCATCGGTGGCTCGGAGGTTGTTTTACTCTGTTGGGGCAGGTTACATTGGGTTGTGGGATTTCTCTCTCTCTCTCTCTCTCTCTCTCTCTCTCTCTCTCTCTCTCTCTCTCAGAAAAGATGATCTCACTCCACTTCCTTAGGAGCCTCCATGAAGTTTGTCGATGTCGTTCCTTCTCCACTGGGTTTGCTGTAGTAGTCTCTTGCCATGTGTCCTGGCTTTCCACAGTTGTGGCAAGTGAAGGTCCTTCCTCCTACGCTGCCTCCTCCTCGTCCTCATCCTCGAGAGAATCCTCCTCGGGTGAAGAATGCTTTTTCCTCTCCAGCTGTTGAGGCCAGCCATTTCTTCTCTTTGACCTTGGTCTCTTGCTCTAGTAGAGCTCCTTCTATCTCATGTAGCTTCAATTCAGGTGCATTCTTTAATGTTGCTATAATGTTTTCATATTCACCTTTGTCTACACTCTTCAGAAGCACAGTTAGTGCCTCATCATCTTCACCCTTTTGCCAATGTGGCTGTCAATTGTTGCTTAATGTTTTTATATTTGTTCAAGTGTATGATTAAAGGTTCACTTTCCTTCATATCCAGTTTGTAGAATTGAATTAACAGATTTATCTTTGAATTTTTTGATTGAGTGCCAAATAATTTATTGAGTTCATCCCATCCATCTTTTGCCCATTGTATCCCTGTGATGTGATGAATGATTTCATCATTTAAACTGAGTGCGATAAGTCCTAATGCTTTCTCATTCCTGCTCTTCCACTCACCTCTTCCACTCATTTTTCCCACTCACCTCTGGGCATTCATCTCTTCCCTCAACTAGCATCCACAGATTTTTCCTCATGAGCAAATACATGGTTTTTGTTTGCCATGTATAAAATTGCTCCCCATTAAATTTGGCTATCTCTTGTGCCGTGCTCATGATAATGTGAAGGAGGTCTTACCTCTTGATCCAATTTCAAGACTCAAGGGCAGTGTCTACCCTTTTACAACTCAATCCGGTGTTTAGGTGATGATTACAACAGATTTATCAGCATAAATTCAATAGAAATTACATTAAACCAAGGCTAACAAATCTGTACTGAATGGTTAGAGTATCAAACCATCTCCAAATTGTAATCTGAAGTTATAGGGATCTGTATCAGATACCCAATGGTTAATTTGAACCCTCAATTGTACCAAAATATAATGATTAGTGCTAAATAATCACTGATTAACAAAATAATCCTTTGTTTTGTGTGCAAAAAACAGAGTATGCGGGGAGTCCAGATCTGGGGCCTTAGAGTTCAAATGAGCTCAACTCCTTTAAAAGCCATCAATAGCAATTAGTCTAGTAGATGATTAAGCCAAGAAACATAAGATTTGACCAAACATTGAGAGCTTAATCTCTGTTTTATTAAAGTCACCCTGCTCTACAGATTTGATGGAGAGCTTGGATCTCACTGTAGACTTGATGAAATCAAAAACTGTCCACCAGCTTGTAGAGCACCCTTGAAAACCCCTGGGGCTGAAAGGAATTAGATGCATTGTATCTAGTGCAGACAAGATCTCAATTTAACCTTAAAAAAAAGGTACTTGAGAAATCGCAATAATTTGCAGCTCCAGAAGGCGATTTGGCGATTCGCGTTGATGGGCTGGAGCATAGGGATTGTGGCTATGTGGGGATAGAGTCTTGAAGCCTATTGTTAGGCCTGGAGGGAGATCAAGCCCCTCCACCACTTGTGGGTACAAAAGGCTTGTTGAAAAATGACCAAAAAGTTGATTATATACTAATCCTAATTAACTAGATGATTAGCAAGATAATAGGCTCATAAATTTGATGGATTCTAAGCTAGGCTCTGATACCATGTTAAGTTTATAGCAATGTGATGAGCTATGGTGGATCAAATGCTAGAATCAACATCATTAACAAAGAGATTAGACGATGATTAAGATGTGATTAGTGAGCAATTAATTGATAGCTTAATGATGATTAAGATGTGATTAGTGAGCAATTAACTGATAGCTTAATGTAGACATGGATAGTAAAAAACCAACAAATTCTCATTAGGCCAATGCCTCAATTTCTAGAGTTTACATCTAAGCATCTAATCCCACTGATCTCTCCTTGATTCACTTTACCTCTTTTGCTTGATTTACTCCACCTCTTTTGCTTGCTTCTCTCCACCTCTTTCCAGAATATCTCCACACATCCTAAATCTTCTCATTCTACCCTTTATTCTCTCCTAGTAGATACTTCTCACCTTTTCACAGCTTCTCACTCATTTACAAACTCTCTTTTACAGCCTCTTGCTAAGGGCCTGTTCCCGCACACACCCTATTTACTTGTATATTTAACCTACACTCTCTCTCTCTCTCTCTCTCTCTCTCTCTCTTTTACCATAGCACAAAAAATAAAGCGTTTATTCCCTAGGTACATATGATTGCACACAATCATCTCTTTCATTGTCCTACCATGCATGTTGCTATAACACATATATAATGAATGTTCTTACATGTTTGTGTGTATCTCTCTCTATGTTATATATACGTATGTGCGTGTGTGTGTCTCTCTCTCTATGTTATATATACATATGTATGTGTGTCTCTCTCTCTATCCTACATATATATATACATATGTAGTTTTAAGTTGGTGATAGTTTTAAGTTTCTTTTTCATTTATATCAAATGCTAGCACAAACTTCAATTCTATTTTTTACAATCATATGCATGATCGTTTATACATGATGTTCATGTTTTTTTACTGAAGAAACATCGAGAGCAATAGTGTTTTGAATTATAAAAAATGAATTACAAACATGCATTCGTATAATTATGATTATAAAAAATTGAAAGCACTGTCAAATCTATGTTTTTAAGAAACTAGTGGGCCAACCCGTGCTTCGCACGTCCCCTCACATGGTAATTTTGTGCAACTTTTCTTTTGTGACCCATGCTTCGTGTGTATATAATTGGTTTTGTCAAAAAATGGAACCAATGGGCAAAGTGATAGGATGAAGTCATTGTCAAAGGTTTGGAAGTAGGAATCCTAGCTCCATATTTTTCAAATCCCAGAG
The DNA here is from genome assembly GCF_041138505.1 of Cibotium barometz. Classification (NCBI taxonomy): domain Eukaryota; kingdom Viridiplantae; phylum Streptophyta; class Polypodiopsida; order Cyatheales; family Cibotiaceae; genus Cibotium; species Cibotium barometz. The sequence continues at coordinate 34,065,815 of NC_141046.1, forward strand.
TAATAAGAGCGTACCCCTCTCTCTCTCTCTCTCTCTCTCTCTCTCTCTCTCTCTCTCTGTGCCTCTCTCTCTTACCGTAGCACAAAAAAGCAGAGTATTCATTCCCTAGCGTACACATGACTGCACTCTTCTCTTGTCCTGCCATGTGTCCCTGCTCTCCTCAATGAATAAAATAGATAGTATATAAAAAGATATAAATATAAAAGTCATAAACTGAATGTTCCGACATGTATGTGTTGGTTGTAGGTAATGGAACAAATTGACAAAGTGATAGGACATATATACTTGTTCTTAGTGGAGTGGAAGAAGCTATTGTCAAAGGTTTGAAAGTAGAATTCCCAGCTTCATATTTTTCAAATCCTAGATTAATAGGAGCCTGCCCCACACACATGTTAAATTTACAGCAATTTCATGAGCTATGGTGGATCAAATGCTAGAATCAACATCATTAACAAAGAGATTAGACGATGATTAAGACGTGATTAGTGAGCAATTAACTGATAGCTTAATGTAGGCATGGATAATCAAAAACTAGCAAATTCTCATTAGGCTAATGCCTCAATTTATAGAGTTTACATCTAAGCATCTAATCCCACTGATCTCCTTGATTCACTCCACCTCTTTTGCTTGATTCTCTCCACCTCTTCCTCCCAGAATATCTCCACACATCCTAAATCTTCTTATGCTACCCTTTATTCTCTCCTAGTAGATACTTCTCACGTTCTTACAGCTTCTCACTTATTTACAGATTCTCTTTCTTAGCCTCTTGCTAAGGGCCTGTTCCTGCACACACCCTATTCACTTGTATATTTCAACACCTCCCCTCAAGTGAATACTCCTAGCACACCTGGAACGTATACCAAGTTTCCCTCTTGCTTGGTAGTTAAGGACCAGTGCCACAAGTCCCTAAACTCATATAGTCCTTGACACTCTTCTCTCTCTATGTGTCCAAGGCTAGTACAAGTGCCCATGACCTTGACTAAAGTGCTCACACATACATCTACCACATGGCCTACATCATCACGGTGGCTCAGAGGTGGTTTTACTCTGTTGGGGCTACTCTGTTGGGGCAGGTTACATTGGGTTGTGGGGTTTCTCTCTCTCTCTCTCTCTCTCTCTCTCTCTCTCTCTCTCTCTCTCTCTCTCTCTCAGAAAAGATGATCTCACTCCACTTCCTTAGGAGCCTCCATGAAGTTTGCCGATGTCGTTCCTTCTCCACTGGGTTTGCTGTAGCAGTCTCTTGCCACGTGTCCTGGCTTTCCACAGTTGTGGCAAGTGAAGGTCCTTCCTCCTACTCCGCCTCTTCCTCGTCATCATCCTCGAGAGAATCCTCCTGGGGTGAAGAATGCTTTTTCCACTCCAGCTGTTGAGTCGAGCCATTTCTTCTCTTTGACCTTGGTCTCTTGCTCTAGTAGAGCTCCTTCTATCTCGTGTAGCTTCAATTCAGGTGCATTCTTTAATGTTGCTACAATGTTTTCATATTCACCTTTGTCTACACTCTTCAGAAGCACTACTAGTGCCTCATCATCTTCTACCTTTTTGCCAATGGCTGCCAATTGTTGCTTAATGTTTTTATATTTGTTCAAGTGTATGATTAAAGGTTCACTTTCCTTCATATCCAATTTGTAGAATTGAATTAACAGATTTATCTTTAAATTTTTTGCTTGAGTGCCAAATAATTTATTGAGTTCATCCCATGCATCTTTTGGCCATTGTATCCTGTGATGTGATGAATGATTTCATCATTTAAACTGAGTGCGATAAGTCCTAATGCTTTCTCATTCCTGCTCTTCTACTCATTTTTCCCACTCACCTCTGGGCATGCATCTCTTCCCTCAACTAGCCCCCACAGATTTTTCCTCATGAGCAAATAAACTTTGAATAATTTGTAAATTGCTTTGTTCTGCATTGTAGATTTGCACCAATGCTTGAAAATCTCCGAATTGTAATCTAAAGTTATAGGGAGCTGTATCAGATACCCAATGGTTAACTTGAACCCTCAATTGCACCAAAATAGAGTGATAAATGCTAACTTATCACTGATTAACAAAATAATCCTCTGTTTTGTGTGCAAAAAATAGAGTATGCGGGGAGTCCAGATCTAGGGCCTTAGAGTTCAAATGAGCTCAACTCCTTTCAAAGCCATCAATAGCAATTAGTCTAGTAGAGGATTAAGCTAAGAAACACAAGATTTGACCAAACATTGAAAGCTTAATCTCTGTTTTACCAAAGTCACCTGCAGATTTGATGGAGAGCTTGGATCTCACTGTAGACTTGATGAAATCAAAAACTGTCTTCACCAGCTTGTAGAGTACCCTTGAAAGCCCCTGGGGCCAAAAGGAATTAGACGCATTGTATCTAGTGCAGACAAGATCTCAATTTAACTTTAAAAAAAAGGTGCCTGAGAAATTGCAATAATTTGCAGCTCCAGAAGGCAGTTTGGCGATTCGCGTTGATGGGCTGGAGTATAGGGATTGTGGCTATGTGGGGCTAGAATCTTGAAGCCTATTGTTAGGCTTGGAAGGCTTATTGAAAAATGACCAAAAAGTTGATTATCTACTAATTCTAATTAACTAGATGATTAGCAAGATAATGGGCTCATAAATTTGATGGATTCTAAGCTAGGCTCTGATACCATGTTTATTTTATAGCAATGTGATGAGCTATGGTGGATCAAATGCTAGAATCGACATCATTAACAAAGAGATTAGACGATGATTAAGATGTGATTTAGTGAGCAATTAACTGATAGACTAATGTAGGCATGGATAATCAAAAACCAACAAATTCTCATTAGGCCAATGCCTCAATTTATAGAGGCATTCTCATTAGGCCAATGCCTCAATTTATAGAGTTTACATCTAAGCATCTAATCCCACTGATTCACTCCACCTCTTTTGCTTGATTCACTCCACCTCTTTTGCTTGATTCACTCCACCTCTTTTGCTTTCCAGAATATCTTCACACATCGTAAATCTTCTCATTCTACCCTTTATTCTCTCCCAGTAGATACTTCTCACCTTTCTACAACTAGTTTGCATGAACTTGGGAACAATGTTTTTGCAACATTTTGTGATGTAGAAGCTTCAATCACCATGTCTCATGTGATATTCTCTTTGGGATCTAGAATTTTTTGGGTGGTAAAGGTTCCCTTACAATAATAGTCTTCTCTTTGTTAGAATTTGGGCTACTGAAGCTTTTGTCCATCGCTAAGGAGACTTGGGAATTTGAAGCGGTGGTAGTGAGACTAGTGGTATACATTTATGTTTTTGTCCATCACTAAGGAGACTTGGGAATTTGTTAAGTGGTGGCAGTGAGGCTAGTGGTATACATTTATGTTTTTGTATCCAAATACAATGGTTACCATCGTAGTAGCCTTGAGCTTTCAATAAGCATTTAGGTATCCATTTTGGGGTAACTTATAATTTGGATTTCCTATGACGAACCATAAGGGCTAGGTAATTGAATGGATATTCGTAGAGGTGCTGTATGCTCTCCTTTGACTTCCCCCGGCTTGTGCAGATTTCAGAGTAGCTTCTAGTCGTTTGCTGCTGTTGAATTTTCTTTTCTTTAGCCTCTTGTTGATATTGAGCTTTCTTAGTTCTGCTTTCTCCTTGGTTGCCTTCTTATCATGTGTGACCCATAAGTTTTCCTCGATAAGAAGACCATAATACTTTTTTAATTTACTACCATTAAGAAAGACAATGGTTTCGACCCCGTCAAGGGTTTCAACACACATAGTACCTTGAGGTGCTATTTCATAGACTCAAAAGGGTCCTTTATCGGTATACTTTAGTTTCTTTTTTTTCATTCGCAAACTCCGTACATAAGTAGAAGGTCTCCCTCATTGATTTCCTTATCCTCAAGATTATTATCAAACCATTCTTTTCATTGATCCTTTTCTGATAACATGTTCTGCACTGCAATTTGTCTTTCTTCCTCTAGTCCTTCAAGAATGAACAGCCAGTCGGCCAATATGTTACCCTCAAGTCTCTCAGTCACTACCACCCTTAAGCTAGGTATCATGAATTCCTAGGGCATTATTACCTCAACCCTATATACCATCTTAAATGGTGTGCAACCAATTGCAACTTTCTAAGAGGTTTGGTAAGCCCATAGAGCTACTATGAGCTTGAATTACCAATCGTTGAGCTTTAACAGTTTTTGTTAGTATGAAAATGAGGACTTTGTTGGTGCTCTCAACTTGACCAACTGCTTGTTAGGGGTAGTATGAAGTAGACTTGCGGTATGAGATCATGAACATTGTGGTGAGATGTTGGATTACATCATTTATAAAGTTTTTTCCTTGGTCACTCATTAGCTCAAAAGGACAACCAAAGCAGGTAATGATATTTTCATAAAGAAACTTAGAGGTTGTCACATCATCTGCTTTTCATCAAGCTCTCTCTTCAACCCATTTTGTGACATAATCCGTAGCTATTAAAATATACATTGCTTGGGTGATACATGCAGTTGGATGATTGATGGGTCCCACAAAATCAATGCCCCATTTCATAAAGGGTTCTAGAAGTTTAATAGGGTGCAAGGGAATCATGTTCTTCTTTTGTGGTTTAGCACATCGTTTGGCACTCGTCACATCCTCTGATAAATAGTGCATAATCATTGAAGAGCGAGGGCCACCAATACCCCGATTGAAGTATTTTTCTTACCGTAACATCTCCTACAAAGTGTCCACTGGCTACCCCTTGGTGTGGTTATTCGATGATATATAAGTATTCATCCTTTCTAGAGCAGCATCTCAATATGTCATCCTTACCTCTTCTATAAAGAGTTCTAGCAATCAATTGGTAAGGTTTTGCTTCTTTAAGCAACTTCATTGGCTAGATCTTTCCTTAGCTTCTTTACTTCTAGAAAACCATTAGCTAGAGAGTTAACAATTTTCTAGCTCCACTCTAGTATAGCCTCAACTTTAAATAGTGTAGCATCAGGTAGATCATCATCTATTCTAGTTGGTGCTTCACCAATATGTACACGACATAGATGATTAGCCCATGATATGTTTCTTGCCAGGTTGTACCACTGCTGTGAAATCAAATTCAAGAAGAATCAACAACCATCTAGTGATTTTCCCTATGGAGCAAGGTTTATTAACAAGGTATAGTAAAGCTTGATGATAATCAACATAGAAAACAAATTTATTAGCTAGAAGCTAATGTTGGAATTTCTTCATGGCATATACCATTCCTAAACCTTCACGATCTGTGGTTGTATAATTCATCTCAACCTCAGATAACTGTCGACTAACAAAACTTATAGGGTAGTCTAGTTTTTGTTTGCCTAGCTACGTAGGCTAAGACACACCCAATTGCAAAGTTAGAAGCATCATTATGCACATGGAAGATAACATTCCAGTTTGGCACTCATAGTATGGGAGCACTAGCCGAAGTTTGCTTTAAGGTATCATAGACTAGTTGGCATTCTTCTGTCCACTCGAATATAATAAGAAGCTTGTACAAGGAATGTAAAATCTTGGTATATAAGAGAATGAATAACCTATATTAGCCTACATGTCCCATAAACCTTTGGACTCCCTTATAGTTTGTTGGTGGGGGTAATTCAAAGATAATTTTGATTTTACCCTCATCTGATAAAGTGTGCATCATTCAAATACCTTTCGTAAGCAGGATAAAAGCTCTTTCCATGAGACGAATCAATGCACAAATCATCTAAGAAAGCTTCAAGAAATGTCTTTAGAAAAACTTTAAGGCAATTTTCATAAGCCGTTAGAATGTGGCCGATGCATTTGTTAAGCTAAATAGCATAACTCTATATGCATAAACGTCATGTTTTGTAAATAAAAGCAGTTTTCGCTTGATCCTTCGGAGCAATGGAAATTTGGTTATATCATCCTAAATACCCATTTAAGAAGTTGTATGCTTCCTTGCTAGCTACTTGTTCAAGGACATGTTCTAAATATAGCAAGGGTTAATAATCTCATCTTGGTTATATCATCCTGAATACCCATCTAAGAAGTTGTATGCTTCCTTGCTAGCTACTTGTTCAAGGACATGTTCTAAATATAGCAAAGGTTAATAATCTCATCTTGTTACTACATTGACCTTTTTGATATTGACACATACTCGTAATTTCCCATTCTTTTTCGACACAACCACAATGGGTGACACCCAGTCCAAATGTTCAATCCCATAGATCAATACACATTTAATGAGCTTGTCTATCTCTTATTTAACAATGTCAAATAGCAAACTTTGGATTCATTGGATAAGGTCGCTGTTTAGCATTTGGTACCATGGGGATTGTGTGCTGAACAACCTCAATATGTACTGCTTTCATATCATGATAAGTCCATGCAAAGCAATCCTTGTATTCCTTAAGGAGATTAATAAGTTTAGCTTTTTGATTTGGAGCGAGGTCTTTGGCTGTAAATGAAAAGATGCAGGGGAGAAGTGAGCTTGAGCTCTTGCAAGCACACACACACTCACACAAACCCTAGAAGAGAACACACAAGGTGAGAGGTTGAAAATTCTTCTTCTTCTTCACCCAACAAAAGAGGTCTACCAAGAAGATAAAGTGACTAACACACATAATAGAGTATATACAAGCAGTTCATAATGTGAACACGCTAAGAGGAGTGAGTAGATGTAGACTAGTCGGTGTAGTCCAGCTGTAGACTCTCTAGCGAAGATATGTCAGTGCCAGCTCTATCAAACCCGTCAGTGATATAAATGTAGAAAGGGTAATGCAGGCGCCTCGTGAGTGTCACTCATGTTGAGCTTGACATCTCAACACTCCCCTCACATGTGAAATAGGTGCCTCCTTCATGAGGGAAATTCCCCACACTGAGGTGTCAAAAATGCATCATTTCTTCTAAATATCTCTTCTTTTTTAACTAATAACCTTGTCCTTAGTCAACTCTTCATCTTGGTCCACTCAATGACTGTGATTGCTGACCTACATTTTGTGCAACCACATTTCCACTTACATCAGCCCCAACAACATCCTTTTCAGCAGCATACCAGCTACACATCTCATCAAATACAACATCCCTGCTTACCCTCAATTCACGTGTAGCAGGATTATAACATCTATATCCCTTTTGCTGAAGGGAATACCCAATAACATTTTTTTGCTTTTGGATCCAACTTGGTACGTAACTCATCTGGCACATGCACATATGCAATACATCCAAAAACTTTCGAGTAAGACAAATCACGTTTCTTGCCAGTAAACTTCTCCTCTGGCATTACATCATGTATGGCTACAGTAGGAGTCCTGTTCGTGATATAAACTGCTGTAGACACAGCCAACCTTAGCCCAATAGCTATGTGGCATATTCTTCTCAGCCATCAATGCTCGTGTTATCTCTGCAAGGTGCCTGTTTTTTCGTTCAGCAACTCCATTTTGTTACGGAGTGTATCTACATGTAAATTGTCTCTAAATGCCATTCTTTCACAAGAATTCAAAGAACTCATTGGTGAAGTATTCTCCCCCTCCATCTAACCTTAGGCATTTCACATACTTTCCTGTCTATTTTTCAGCCATAACTCTAAAATTCTAAAAATGAGTGAACACTTCACTCTTCTCCTTCAAGAAGTATGCCCACTCTTTCCTTGTGTGGTCATTAATGAATGTTACGTAGTACCTACAGCCACCCATAGACATAGTCTTCACAGGACCCCATTCCTACTCACATTTCTATCATGTGAAAATACATGTTTTGTTTGCTTTCCAAATTGACATGCTTCACAAACTTTTTGCATACCTTCAACTTTAAACTTAGGCAGCCTTGTCACAACCATTAAAGCCTTGCATGGATTAGGAAGCCCTCATCAACCTTACCATCAACAAAATAAGAAGCCATACACAAAGCACATACAAGCAACAAGAAGCCACACACAAAGCACATACACTTGTAGGCCATCCAAATATTTGAAAAGCCAAAGAAGTTGTTGATTGCACCAAAATGGACTTTTGAGTCCCTCGTTTTGTAACATGTCTATTCAGATAAAGACCATTGGAGGAACCTATTATGCGCATGTGTAGAGAACCATAAAAGCTTATACATAAAGAATTCGGGTTCAGGCTTCAAAACGCATCGATATAGTTTTTCCTAGTAAAGAAAAATAGAAACCATAAGTTTATCAAGCAGTCTATCGAGTTGAGGCACAAAAAAAGCGAGTGTGATTTCTTATGTTGAGCCCCTCTCAACATGAGTAAGGAGACAATTAAAAACATGCCTTGTTCCCATCATGTATTCGGGTAGATAAGCAAAAGTAACCTCATTACTGTGCTACTATTACTATGCTATTGTGCTCTCTGACTAATTCAACTAGGGAACTAAGTTGCTATTGCCTCTTCTTCTTCAACTCCAATTGATACCCTTTGCTAAAAATATAACTCGAGAAGTATTTTAATGTAGGTTAGAGCTAGATAAGAACTCTTGCTGAGTGGCTGATGAAGGCTAGGTTGTCGATAGTGAAGTGCAAAATGTGAAAAAAGAAACCAAAGGCCATCTCATCATATGGTTGCTTGTTTTGCTCAGCTTCACCATCTCATCAAATGGAGATTGTCTTTTAGTAGAGCTGCCCACACACATTAAGGGGGGCTTGCTTTCTCATAAACTAGCATTACGTAGCTAGGAAAGCTTCTCTAGCCTCCCCTTTCCATGCGAGCATCCAATGCATGTTGCCACCATTAATGTCAGAGCTACCACTATCCCATTGGCCCACCTCTAACATGTGTGCATGCCTTACTCAGACTCGAGCATAGACTCTTATAAGTCCTCACATACATTGTAGAGTTAGTTTTGCCTCCTACCTTCACACTGTGTCCCCGAGCCAATGCATTAAGAAAATTGTAAATTGTAGAAGGTGAAGGGATTGGTATCAAAAAGGGAAGGAAGGGGACATAGGAGTAGCCAATGGTAGTCTTCAAGCTCTATCGCTCAGGTGGGGGAGTAGTCCAATAAATGGTAGAGTCTTCAAACTCTACTAGGTAGAGTCTATCACTTAGGTGGGAGAGTAGTCCAATGAATGGTAAAGTTGTCAAACTCTAGGTAGAGTCTATCGCTCAAGTGACGGGGTAGTAGTCCAATGAATGGTAGAGTCTTCAAGCTCTATCAAAAGGGAAGGAAAGGGACGCGGGAGTAGCCCAATGGTAGAGTCTTCAAGCTCTATTGCTCAAGTGATGGGGGAGTAGCCTAATGGTAGAGTCTTCAAGCAAGTGATAGGGGAGTAGCCCAATTGTAGAGTCTTCAAGCTCTATCACTGAGGTGTAGGGTTCAATTCCCAATGAACTCAACTTGCCCTTCCCATTCCCTAAGGTAAGTAACACTCCTCGCACATTGTAGAGAAAAAAAACTAAAGGGAAAGGATAATTTTTTTTTTGTTTTTGGAAATAGATAGACACGTGGTAGCATTCCCTTCGTAAGCAATCTAGTTTGAGGTAACAACATCACTTAAAAAAGCCCCTTAAAAAAAGAGAGTTTTTGCATCAATGCTAATGGGTTTGTGAGGAAAGATACCTTGTGCACCCGTGTTTCTATATATGTATCTTAGAGGTCGACATAGCCAGCACCGAAGCTGAGCTTCCCTTCATTCAGTGCACTCAGTGCCCACTTATTTGGTAAACGCAACCCTAATCCTAGCCCTACCTCTCACCAGATCTGATGGACGCTTTTTGCATCCATGGCTCCGCCATTGCAAAGCTTACATGCTCGCTGATTGCACTCGATCTGTAGTGAAAGGTCTGCTCTCAATCCTTCAGCCGGAAAGCATTTTTGGCTCGTTGTTTGGTTCGAAAGAGCCATGGCGGGCTATGGCGATTACAATCAGAAAATAGACTATGTGTTCAAGGTAGTGCTCATCGGCGACTCTGCGGTGGGGAAATCTCAGCTTCTCAATCGTTTCGCTCGGAATGAGTTCACTCTTGATTCCAAAGCTACCATTGGAGTGGAGTTTCAGACTAGAACGATTGTAGTAGATCACAAGACCATCAAAGCTCAGATATGGGACACTGCAGGTCAGGAGAGGTAAGATTGTTTTTTAGATTTATTCCATCTGCTTTTCTAATATGTTTTTTCCTTTTTGTAAAGAGATCTATGAGCCCGTTATGTTTGATAGGCATTTTGACCTTGGATTACAGTGGAAGCTAGGGTTTGATAGCCATTTTGGCCTTGGTTTGCAGTGCAGATTATAGTTTGATAGCCATTTTGGCTGTGGTTTGCAGTGCAGGGTAGGCATTATGGCCTTGTTTTGCAGTGCTGATTAGCTTTTGATTGACATTTGCACCTGGTTGTCAGTGAAGGCTAGGATTTGATAGCCATTTTAGCCTTGCTTTGTAGGGCAGGCTGGGGTTTGTTTGACATTTGAGCCTTGGTTGTTAGGGTTTGATTGCCGTTTTGGCCTTGGTTCGTAAGGTTTGGTAGCTATTTTGGTCTTTGTTGGTAGGCAGGTTTGGGTTTGAAAGCCTTTTGGGCCTTGATTTGTAGGGCAGGTCAGGGTCTGATTGCCATTTAGGCTAGGGTGTGTTAGGGTTTAATTGCCAGTTGGGGTTTGCTTTGTAGGGTAGGTTAGCATTTGATTGCCATTTTGGCCTTGGTTTTTAGGGCAGGTTAGTGTTTGATTGAAATTTTGGCCTTGGTTTGTAGGGCATGTGTGAGGGACTCCTCCCAAGGATCACCTAATACACGGGCATAAACAACAAGATTAGAGAAACTAAATAAAAGGGGTGTTGGCAAGCTCACCACCCAACCGTAGGTTCGCGTCAACAAACCTCCCTCGAGCGAGGGACTAAGGTTCCACTTCCACGAGTCCATGCGAGTCAGCCCTGGCGTCCCATACCACCAATGCATGCCCAGAGGGTCCTTTTAAGTTTGGCAAGACTACCCATGATCCACCACATCCATGGCAGGAGTAAGCCTCTTGGTCCAAGTCTAGACCACAGTGAATCAATAATAATCCAAGACTCACTTATATAGTGCTTAATGCTACTATAAATAACAGTCTAGTCATAAATAGTTAGTAACCTTGGTTTTATTAAATTTTAACCTTAGCCACTTGAATGCGCTTACTTTTTCTAATCGTAGGGTTTCCCTAACCTTGTTGGATTAGTCCCTAAGCCCAAGGGTTAGTGCTAGGTACTTAACATTCCTCCCCACTCAAGACATTTTCACTCTTGGAAATAAAAGGAGGAGAAACCAACTACTTGCATCAACTGTCTCTGAAATTAGTTTTATACCTGTCTATCAAATCTTCATATCCAGGTATCAAGGAACACATAAACCATCCTTCAATCCTCCAATTTGTCATGGAATTGGAAACCTGAAATCGTGGAGACAACTATCTACTACCTGCAACGTCATACCGATCGTTTCTAGGATTTGGTATCGTACCTAGGGGATATTGAACTTCCCTCTCATTGACTTCTAACTATTTGGCACCACAACCGTGTCTCCTTCAAGCTATCAAAGTGTGAGGGAATATGGTTTTTAACCCAACACCTACCAAACATACTTCCATAACCATATGCCTAGTAGTACCATAGCCAAACTCGACCACAGGGATGCACCTCTCCCAATAAAACAGTCGCCTGGAGTCGTATGCACAAAGCATAACCTCCAAAACCTGATCCCACCCTCTCCGTTTGCCTATCGGAATGAGGATGATCAGAAAAACACAATTTTGTCGAATCTCTGGATAACCTGCTATAGGAACGTCACGACCATAAGAGATTTCTTCCCTAATCTCTGCACAAATCCGGTACACAGACTCAATCATCATGAAACAACAACCCGGTTCAGAATATGGTACTAACTATCTTCCACTCTTTGGAATGATCCATGAGTCTTGGTCTAAATCAATGGAGCCCCCTTAGGGAAGTATACCATGCGAGAGGTTCACACAATACACGCAATCACTTAGTTGTGTCTTCACTCCCAGCTTCTGCACAAGTTTGGCATTAATGAAGTTCAAAAAAGGATGTGCACAGTCTCCCCTAGCACCTACTTATACATATGTGTCAAGTTAAGGCAAATGAGCTGCCTTGGCCTTGGCATTGGGACAACTCTCCTCCATATGGCCCTCCTGACGGCAAGAGAAACTTATGTCCTCCCTAATGTGCTAGAGGATCTACTGATGCTTATGATCCTTCTTCAGATTGGGTTCACCCGAAGATTGGGTTTGGTCTTGTGGAGCCTTCTCAGACTGAGAAGAACGTCTCTGACAAATCCAAGAGCGTTAGGGGGGCCTTGGGATTAGGAAAAGCAGGTGGATTCAGGTGGCTAATGTTCCGCTCCCATCAGTGCATGTTAGTTAACCGCGGCGTCCCATACCATGAGTGCCTACCCATAGGGGCCCTCGGCAAGACTACCCGTGATCCGCCATGTGGTAGGACCAAGCCTCTTGGTCCAAATCTAGACCACAATGAATTAATAACAATCCAAGACTCACTTATATATAGTGCTTATTACTATTATAAATAACAGTCCAATCATAAATAGCCAATAACCTTGGTTTTATTAAATCTGAACCTTAGCCACTTGAATCCACCTACTGTTCTTGATCCTAGGCCCCCCTAACCTAGCTGGATTAGTCCCTAACCGCAAGGGTTAGTGCTAGGTACATAACAGCACGTCAGTGTTGGGCTACTATTTTGACCTTGGTTTGTAGGGCAGGTTAGGGTTTGATTGCCATTTTGGCCTTGTTTTGAATGGTCTGTAGGGCTTGGATTATACAAATCATGTGTGTAAAAGTTATAATCGTGATATTTTGAGGGTTTGATGCTTATTTTCACCTTGTTTGTAGAGTCCGTATCTTCCTTGTTAAAGATAACATTAATGATCTATTAGGACTTGATATGCATTCTGGTTTTCCTAGGGCTTGGATTAGCCTATACCATTTGTGTTGATTTTAAATTATGGTTTGGTACACATATTGGCCTTTTGTTAGCAGTGTTTTATGAAAGTAGGGTTTGATACTCATTCTGGCCATGTCTTCAAGCCTCCGTAGGGCTTGGGCAGCCTGCGTAAACTAATATGGATGGTAGATTAGGGTTCTTGTTCCAAAACTCTTCTTTGGGCTTGGATATTCTGCACGCTTTATTGACCTCACACAGTACATGTAACAGATATAGAGCAGTTACCAGTGCATACTACAGAGGTGCAGTAGGAGCTATGTTGGTATATGACATCACCAAGCGGCAAACATTTGATCATATAGCTCGTTGGCTTGAGGAGCTTAAAAGTCATGCCGACAACAACATCGTGATCATGCTAGTTGGTAATAAGACCGACCTGGGCACTCTCAGGGCAGTTCCCACTGAGGATGCAAAGGAGTTTGCTGAGAAAGAAGGGCTCTTTTTCTTGGAGACATCAGCTTTGGAAGCCACTAACGTAGAAAGTGCATTCTATACAGTGCTGACAGAGATCTACAGAATAGTCTGTAAGAAGTCTTTGATTGCAAATGAAGAACATGGGAACGGCAATATGGCTCTGTTGACAGGCACTAAGATTGTCATTCCAGCGGATGGTCAAGAGGCCCAGATCACAAAGAAGGGTTGCTGTGCATGACTGCTCTCTAAGCAAAATGATCATTGCAAGCATGATACTATCACATTGTAGCTGAAGGTTTCAAGTTGTATGTATGGTCAATGGAGTTTGATGCTCTGCAATTGGGGAGGATATGGTCAGCAAGGTTCTTTGTGTAATCTAAAATAGTGACATGCTATAGAAGCAAAAATACTAAGAAGTCTGGAGAGGCTCTCATGCCGGCAATATAGGGTGGCGTGCTTGGATATTATACTTATTTCCTCTTATAGGCTCGCACCGAATGTGAATGGTGCAATTGTTTTAAATTGGGTCACTCTCTGTATGAGGAGTGCCAGGAAGAAGGCTTCAGATCTGGTCTTTTTTGCCTTGCTTCTCTTTGCAGGCTCGCACCATAAATGTGTGCTAATGTGCTGAGAATCCAACTGCCCAAATCAGAAGTATTAAGTGTGATTCCACAAATGATTGCAGTCTAGTGGAAAGGTCTCCTATACTAATATATATTTTCTGGCTGACCTATGTCACTCATGGTAGGTCTCTGGCGTTAATAGAAGTCGATGAAGAAGGTAAAGTTTTGAGGTAAAGGGTACGCTTCAATCAGGCTTGAGTGATCTGTAGTTTGTAGTCCAGTCACATAGTTAAAATGAACATGGTTTTTTCATTTCAATTTCATGTTTTTTTTAGCATTGCAAGGTTTCTCAAGCCAGTTATGATCACCCAAGACATAAGTGCAGCATGTGCTTATTATTTTCTGCATAGGTCAAATTGAAACTGCAAAGGATGCTTGAGCTCATCAGGGTGCTGGATAAGGACTAGAAATCGAAGATTTGTGGCATTCAAGTGTGTGATTGTAAAGTCTTCTGTCATCTCTTATTGATTAAAAAGTGGATAAGGACTGGAAATTGGAGATTTGTGGCATTCAAGTGTGTGATTGTAAAGTCTTCTGTCGTCTCTTACTGATCAAAAAGCCAAGGTTTGTAATGGCTTTGCACAGTATTTAGAGATGCAAATGACAACTTGTCAAATCCCCAAGGGTCTCCTTGTAGTGCGATCCTGATACAATTCCCGAAACATGCAAAACAAAGCCATAAACTGTGAAGCGGGTGTAGGCCTAACTCACCCAACCATGCTAACTATAGGCAAACCCCACAAGACTAGGCTATCCCCATTGAGCCACGTGTTGAGCTAACTAGCAAGATGCTCCATGATGTCCCATAATGCCACGGAGCTACCCTCATTGCACGGGTCTCGAGATTGTTGTCGGCCTTGGTTGCATGAAGCATGTGCACGTCTACACTAGATCTAGGCTCCTGACCGTAGAGCTCTCGCATGAACTCGCGATACTCTTATTAGCTGATTGACCTTGGTCACTCTTTTATAGGCTCTTGGCCGGTCACCGAGTGTCCACACTTCTTTTGAGCAGTTATCTTCTTGATTCATTCTTAATCAAGCTCTCGTTATTCTTAATTCTCTACACAGATTTAAAAATTTGGTTGATCTTCCCTAGGCTTTTCAAATTTGCACCGTTCTTGTGACTCTAGGGCATGTGTTGCATGTAACATGCGCATATAACCCAAGCACGAATGAAGTTTTCGAGATTTTTGATGCATTTATGCTAAGCATAGCACAATAATCAAGAGTCATTCTCGCTAGCTCTCTTCTAGAGCATCGAGATTATGCAATGCACTTCTAACAAGAATTGGTAGTGAAAACTCCATTTAAGATGGATCTGAGGCAAAAACATTCAGAGTGCAATGCACTTCTAACAAGAATTGGTAGTGAAAACTCCATTTAAGATGGATCTGAGGCAAAAACATTCAGATGCCCTCCTCACCTTACTATTAGATCATTCCATGGCCTTAGATGCGGTATGGGACAGCCTCTACCAAGACGAGATAAACAAGCTGCCCATTTTGTGGAATGACTCCATATGCATGCTCCTAATTGGATAGAGGGCAAGCCTCTTCTACCAGTGCATGGAAGGACTACAAAGGCTACCAAGAGACATAGAGGGATAGGTTGAAAGTAAGGATGCATGGAGTTCAGACGAGAATGGCATGGTTGGATTCAGCCATCCGCTTGCCCTTTAAAGAGAAACAAGTACACCCCTCTCTTGGTAAGGTGTATGCTTGCACATTGGTCTATAAACCAACGTTGACATTGGTATCCCACAAGTCTAATAGCAAGGAGCTTTGATTCTACCAATGGCTCCTCCCATATCATATTCCTTGGCATCTACCAGTGGCTTCTACCATGTTATTTATATGCATGCTTCATCCTCTCCTTTTATAGTAGAGTCTTCAAGGATCATCACTTCATTCCAATGAATCTATCAATTTTCATTGACCTGTCAATCATTGTCGGATTTCCAAAAAGGTGTCGACCTTACTGTCTGTGCACAGCTTTAGGCTAGGAATTGCATGATTTTTGCAATCTTTCCTCCACACATGGTATGCCATCTATAGGAGATTTGTAGTGGATTGATAATGCCTTTTTTCTTTGGACTTGGTTGACATGCATCCCAATTTATTGTGTCCACTTGGGTCCTCACAAAGAGAACATTGGGATGATAACCATGTTACTAGAACCAATACATGCTTACTCCTAAGGGATTATGGAGCTCTTGTAGAAGTTGGAAGGTTACATTCTTCTTTGGTTTCCGACAGTCTATTAAAGGGTGGAAGTTAATGACTAACGCAGCTCTTGCAAATGCAAAACCATTTAACTTTGCTTGTGTTCCATATCAAGAGGAGTGTATTATATTACTTGGAGAGCGTCGCATAGATGCTATGTTAAAACAATACTAGTATTGGACCCGTGCGTTGCTGTGAACGACCAAGGTTCTAGAAAAGAACTGGTTCCCTCTCTATAGCCTCTCTTTCACTCTCTATCACTCCTAGGCTTGCTCCCATCTCTCTCTCTCTCTCCCTCTCTCTCTCTCTATCTTCCCCCCCCTCTAGGCATGCTCCCATCTCTCTCTCTCTCTCTCTCTCTCACACACACACACACACACACATACACACGATCCTCTCTCTCTCTCTCTCTCTCTCTCTCTCTCTCTCTCTCACGCAGACACACTCTCAAATGTTTACATGACTTGTAACATGTTTATCTCATGAACTTCTTAGGGAAGACCACTTTCTCTCGGTCACTCGTGAGATGTTTGAGAACTTACACTCTCTAGACTTGCGTTGCATACATATTGAGGCAAACTCATAGCAGAGTACTATGCGCCTCCCATGAAGCTTTGGGAGGCCCTCCCCAAGAATGCATCACTGCAATCTCTCTATATCGATGCCAACCAAGATTTGTGCCCCTACCACCGGCCCTCAGCACCAACATTGCTCCATCAAAACACTTAGGCTTATAATCACATTAACACTTTTTGAATACGGTCTGTAGAAGATTTGCATTAGTCTCGCTCACAGAACACCATTTCTTTAACCAGAAGACTTCATTTGGCAGGTAGAATCGAAAAATGTGCAAGTCAATGAGAGATGTGTTGGTCTAAAGCATCTTGCCACACTACTGTGAAGGCCCATCTTGGTCAAGTACCTTAGTTCTTGATAGCTTGGACTATTAATGGCATTCTTAATGACCTTGCCCTTAGAGGGACACCATTGGAAAGCAACTCTGCGATCTTAGCCCAACTTGCTCGGAATCATGAAAATGCAAATCGCGTAAAGGTGCTGAAGTCGAAAGGGATTAACCAAGTACTACCCACAGTGGTCTGACTCTTCCTTTGTGGCCTCCCTTATTCAAGAACGTGAGGAGTCAAGGAACACGATGCACCACGTTCTTGTGTTTTGGCTAAAGTATCTCCCAGCATGCCACATAGGAGTCGAGGAAGAAAATACACCATATGTAATAGATGATATATTGTTCTTCATGTGTGGTGATCCATGGGAGGGTCCATGTTACGACCTTCAACAACTAGAAGGCCTAGATAATGAGATCTAGAGAAGGTTAAGCTCGATTTTTGCAAATGGCAGCATCCAAACTTAACTTTTTGGATCCTCTAGAGTCTTCTTCTAAGATATCAACCAAGACGTGACACTGAGAAATTATAAAAACAATTAGCCATGGCCAGCCTCAGTAGCTTTTGTAATCATTTGTTTTCTCTCTTCTTAAGTTTTGGGCACCCAAGTGTGAATAAGGGCCAGTTGTATAAATACTAATTTCTCATAATGCAAAGACACAATCTCCCTTTGTGCTTGTCTCCTTACTCTCTTGTGTGTGTCTATGATGTGTGTGTGTGTGAGAGAGAGAGTTGAGAGGAGAGAGTGCTCTATTCTTAGTGCATGTTCCTCTTGTGCTTGTGTCTATGAAAGTGTAAGAGTAGAGAGGAGTGAGAGGAGAAAGGCAACCTCTTGGTGATAGCTTGAGCGAGGAGATGAAGGAGTGAAGCTAACAACCACTAGTGCAATTGGGAATCTTCAAGAGATACAGGCTTGGAGCCAACAAGTTTCCTATGACACGTTAAGGTAAGAATTTCCAAAGTAAGTACTCAAGGAAGGATAGAGTATCCGTTAACATTTTTGGCACCGCTGTCGGGGAAGCAATCGGTCTCTTTCTACTCTCTTTGTACTCCTGTCATCTTCTTACAAGTTCCTTCTCCCTAGATGTGGCTTCTTGAAGCTCTGTGGATGGTTGAGAAGTGGATAAGGTTTTGAGAAAGGAGAAAAGGAATGGTTGTTTTTTGTTGTTTTTGCATTTTGTATGATTGTTTGCATTAATAAATAGCTGAAAAAGCTAAAAACAAGCCATTTTTTGCATGCGCTTTGCATGGTGGGAGCTCATTAATCACACGACATGATTATGGAATAAAGCCTCTTTTTTGCATTTTTCTTAATTATGAAAAATTAAAAAAATAAGGAGCCATTGGTTCTTTTTCTAATTATCACATTAATATTCATGTTGCAAAGGACCAAACTAGAAACTTTGGACTAGAAAAGTTGAGATTTAACCTCTAACATCGATTTTTTATTAAAACCTGCAGAATCACATCCACATGATTCTACAAACTACAAAATCACACCCGTGATTTTTTATCACAGTCGTGACTAGGTGAGATTCTAGCTATCCCCATTGATCTTGAGATTAGGCATTAATTTTGACCAATTAGATTTGATCTTATCTTATCTTATACAACTGTGAGCATGGTTCATGACCTGATAGGTAAAACATTGACATCATCAATCACAGTGATCTAACTTGGCAATATGATTGGAATTCCAACTAAAATAGTTACTAGGGATCTCAAGGAACTTAGATGTACCACCACTGAACTTGTTAGGGTAAAAATCATCACCGTGATTTTGCAATGAATCATGGCTGTGATTCTTGACCTTGCAAAATCACGTCAATTGAGACTTTGATTTTCATCAAGTTTAGTGCTCAAGGGTATTCCTAATGACACCTTGACACACTGGGGGTAGCTTCAAACAACTAAAAGTGTAAGAAAATTTTACCATGATTCCTAGTGTGGTCACGCCTGTGATTCTGCAAGAATCTGGTAATTGCAGATTTGAGTGATTTCAACTATGTGCAAATTGAATTTTTGCCAATTAAAAAATTTTCATTCACTTAAGGTTGAGAAGGCTTGTTGGTGATGACATTGCCCCTATGACGATAGTGCATCAAACCAACTGGAATCCTCCTACTAAAGAAGCCTAGGGTTAGCTCGCTCGGCCAACACATAAAGAAGTGTGTTTGGTTTATAGAGACTGAATTCTATTGAATCATCAAGTTGTGAGGAAACAATGGAAAACTTTCTTAATGAGAAATTAACGAGGAAGAAGGGCACTTCTTCTCTAACATGATATGGTGGATTCATGGGCTTAGCCCAAGGGATCCTAAGATACACATGTGAGCCTAAAAGAGAAGCTCCACAAGCTAGCAAGTGACGGCCAACGAGCTTAGATAGGGAAATAGACACTGGAAGACTCGAGAGAAGAGGGTAACAATCGACGGAGGAATGGTTTACCAAGAGAAAGCAATGCTCAACCCGTGGTACAACTTACTCCCAAAATTACAAGGGACTCTAAAAGTGCCTAAAGGATGGGTAAAATGTATTTTCCTACTTCTAAGGAACTAGAAAGATTAAGGGAAGCGCAAGCCCAATTTAGGAAGCTTGAACATGAGAACGTGATCCTAGATCTCCACATGGAATTAGTCGAGAGATGTGCCTTTGACATGGCAATGGATGGGGAAGGGCCGTCTAATCTTAGTGGATTAAGACACAAGGAAGACTTCATCGCACCACAAGACAGTGCTAGAGAGATGGAGGAAGGCATGCCACCTCTAGAACTTATTTGTGGAGGAGTCTTGGGAACTTATTTGTGGGGAAGATCTGACTACTATCGCAGCACCTCTCTAAGGAAATAATGATCTATTGAGATAAAACCAACACCAAGGCGGAAGTAGACATGATGATGAGGACCCTAGAGTTTCAAGAGTATATGAGAGGCATGTTGTACCTAGGAGGATGATGATGATATTAACAGAAATGTGGGAGCTATTCCAATACCACCTGACCCAAGGATACATGTAAAGCAACATGCTGGAGCCGCTCGAGGCCGAGGCAGGGGTGGAGCAGCCATCTTGCTCAAACTACCACTTTCTATTACAGACATAGAAAATGAAATAAGCTAGGGAACAAAATTGA
This sequence comes from Cibotium barometz, assembly GCF_041138505.1. Classification (NCBI taxonomy): domain Eukaryota; kingdom Viridiplantae; phylum Streptophyta; class Polypodiopsida; order Cyatheales; family Cibotiaceae; genus Cibotium; species Cibotium barometz. Next base: position 34,086,007 of record NC_141046.1, read on the forward strand.
CTACGTATTGTAGTGCTTAAATTCTTGCTCTTGCCTTTTGTTATGAGCTTTCCTTGGAGTTTTTATGCACCTTGCTTTGGTGGGTTTCTTCGATGAAGGCGTGGTGCATGAGTTTCTGTTGTTGCTCAGGTGGAGCATGAGATCCTACTTATTGATTGGATGGAGGGCGATTTTTTGCTTGCTTCTCCTTGTTTCTTCAATGGAACCTAAGATTTTTTCTTGTTTCTTGGATGTAGCTTGAGTTTCCTCGTGTTGCTGAGGAGGAGCCAAACTTTCTTCAAGTTGCTTAGCTATATATAAATTTAGAGTTTGCCTGTAACTTATTACAAATAAATTTCACTACCACTCTCTCTCCGCATTACAAAGTGGCAAAACCTATTGGTATATATGTGAAACTCATTCATTAATACATATAAAAGAGTCACATAAATCTCATTACATCTACATTGATTTAAAAACTATTTAGTGAGACGAGTCTCATTTCTTTCAAAATTAAAAGTACAGTTAGCACTATGGTTCTACTCGTTTTCTTCTTCCACATTTTTTATAAGCTCTTATCGAAGGATGGTTTCTTCATTGTCAGTTATGTAGCCATACGCATGCCAAGTCCCTAGTATAAATATTGATAAATGTCTCCTTCTTTGAATGACTCTTCTTTCTTGGTTTAATTATGTCCATTTATAGTGATGCGAGTACTGCGGTGGATGTGTCTAAGACATGGGCGGCTATACTTCATTGTGACACGGATCATCGCCCGCATATCCATAGTGCGTCCCAAATGACCACCGTCCCACTAATGATGAAATTAGTATTTGAGGGAATATTCCAAGGAATATTTGCTATACTTTAGTACGGTTGTACCCCTCATCATCTCCTAACCATCAACTATATCACAACTACAACCCCTTCCAGCATCTAAGTTGGGGTTCCCACCACTAAAGATATGTCACCCCTTGCTTCTCCTCATAATGGGGGCCGTGCAAATGTGCACCATACATCAATGTGAGATACATGCTGAGAGGCAGGCATTCAACATATACTAACACCCCCCCTCAGTGTCCACGTGAAGATGAACTAAGAGTTTCTTGGCCCAATGCCAAGTCCATGAAGATGTCAAGAGTAAGCTGGTCCTTCCCAAGAGCTTTGGTGAAGATGTCGATGTAGTTCTGCTTCGTAGAACAGTACTCCAGCTCCACAATCTCATCCTCGATCAACTCTCACACATATTGAATCTCAATATGCTTCATGTGCGAGCATGAAACACATGGTTCTTTGCAATGGCCATGCAACTCTGATTGTCGCATTGTAAGGTCATGGCCGCCCTCATTGGAACTCCCATATCTGCTAGAATCCTCCTCAACCATACTGCCTCACAAGCAGCAAAATAAGCGGCCTTGTACTCTACTTCAGGTTGAAGAAAGTGCCACCGTGGGTTGCTTCTTACTAACCAAGAGAACACACTGGATCCAAGTGAGAAGCAATATCCAGAAATTGACTTTCTAGTGTCACAATCTCTAGCCCAATCGGAGTCACTATATCCCACTAAGGAGTCACCAGACATTTATGTAATTACATACTCAATGGTACCTTTGATGTACGTGAGCACATGCATTGCTACATTCCAATGACTTTCCCTTGGTTTTTTGGAGAACCTTCTCAACACACCAACTACATAGCAACTTAGCAATGACTTTCCCTTGGTTTGTTGGAGAACCTGCTCATCACAACACGTCAACTGCATAGCAAATGTCTGGTCTAGTATCCCAATGTGCTTCATGTACATCTTGATGTCAACCGAAGGTGAAATTTTCTTAGAAGGAAGCCTAGAGTTTACCTCCATTGATGTACTTATTGGCTTGCAGTCTATCATACCAAATGCCTTCAAGATCTTTGCTGCATACTTCTGCTCAGAAATGAAGATTTTGTCAGATTCCTGGTGGACCTCAATCCCCAAACAATAAAGCAAAAGCCCCAAGTTTGTCATCTCAAGCTCAGAGCCAAGCCTTTCTCATGTTTGTTGAATCAAGTCTTCATGGTTGCCTATGATAATCAGGTCATCCACATAGAGAACAGCTATCACATATTTACCATCCTTTCTAAGTACATACAAGTTAGCATCAAATGTACTTCTAGAAAGATCAATATTTTAAAAAAATGTATCTATTCGTTTGGTACCATTCCCTTGGGGATTTTTAAAGCCCGTATAAAGCCTTCTTCAACAACCTGCAAATCTTATTTTTTGATCTGGGTAGCTCAAACCCTGGCGACTAAGAAACATACACCTCGTCCTTGAGATGTCCATTTAGAAAAGTTGATTTTACATCCATTTCAAGTACTGTACGAATGTTGGTCATTCAAGCTGTTGGGGAAAAGGTTTCACTGATATCAAAACCTTTAACGTGTGAAAAACCTTGTGCAACTGGCCTGGCTTTGTATTTCTCCAATGAACCATCGGATGTATACTTAGCTTTTCACACCCACTTGGTGCCAATTACTTTCGTTTTGGTGGTTGATTAACCAGCTCCCAAGTGTTGTTTTTGATGATGCTGTCATACTCTAATTGCTTTGCCACCTTCCACTTTGGATCTGCCAAAGCTTCTTCTACATTTGTGGGCTCCTTCACTAGATCCATTATCTTAGCCACATCAACACAATGTGTTCAAAAGACCTTCTTTGCTCCTCTATTCTCTTTGATCTGTGTAAGCCATCTGTTGAAGTTTCTTCAACATCAGGTGGGGGGTTGTGATCATCAAAGAGTTGCCTTACCCACGTAGGAAGTGGCTGTCCTTTAGGTGGTAGGGGCAGGCTAGTGTGCTTTCTGAGAGTCGTCATCACCCAAACACTCGTCCTCTAGCCTTTGGATCAAATAATCGATATGCCTTAGTCTTTGTACTGTATCCACGGAAGATACATTTCTTGCTTTTGTTGGCAACAAGCTTAGTTCTATTTGCATCTGGTATATGCATGTAACATTCACAACCAAATGTTTGAAAATGAGAAGATGAAGGCTTCTTACCTGAATAGGCCTCATATGGTGTTATTCCTTTGAGCGCCTTTGTGTAGGATCTATTGAGAATGTAAACTGCAGTGTTGACTGCTTCAGCCCCCAGAAAGAGTCTAGTAACCCTTTCCCTTTCATCATACACCTTGCTATTTCCAAGACTTTGCAGTTGTTGCAGCGTTCCACAACTCCATTTTGTTAAGGTGTATGTGCAGAGCTTAGATGGCAATCTATACGGACTCTGGATGGAGGGTGTACTGAGAGTATAGGGAATATATGCTCACAAGCATTGGATACCTTAGCTTGTGCCAACTATGTCCATTTATAGTGTTGCAGGTAGTGCAGTGGGGACGCATCTAAGATGTGGGCGGCTATGCTACATTATTGAAGCAGCTCACTGCCTACGTATCCCCCCATAACGCGTCCCAAACGACCACCATCCACTAACGATGACATTAATATCCAAGGGAATATTCCCTATACTCTCATTACGCTTGTATCTCTCATCATCTCCTAACCATCAACGGTCACAACTACGACTCCTTCCTGCATCTAAGTTGGGATTCCCACTAAAGATATGTGTACCAATGGTTTCTCCTCATAATGGGGGCCGTAGTACAAATGATATTCCAATGCATGTACTCTCTCTCTCTCTCTCTCTCTCTCTCTCTCTCTCTCTATGTTATTGTAACCATGAGTGAGAGAGAGACCAAGTTTTTTGCTCACGTTTTCTATTATTGTAGCCATTAGAGAGAGAGAGAGAGAGAGAAAGAGAGAGAGAGAGAGAGAGAGAGAGAGAGAGAGAGAGGCTCTCTCTCTCTCTCTCTCTCTCTCTCTCTCTCTCTCTCTCTCTTTGTAGCCATTACAAAGAGAGATACATTAAAACATGTTTACAAGCTAAAACTAAAGAATTTGGGTGACCCAATTACAATGGGCACCCAACCGACCAATTGGCATAAATAAACTGGCAACATGAAGAATCAAGATCCGGATTCCATCATCAATAATGGAAACTACTCAAAACTCAAGAAATAATATATAAATCAGGCTAGCAGCCGACAACACAGTAGCAGAGCAAGCTGCTAGTGGCTAGCTAACAGCCTGCAACATGCAAGAGTGACATAGTCCAATGAGCAGTCAAAGTGACCACAAAAATTCTAAATCTTGAGCTGATACAAAAAAAGAAAACTCAAGTTTGAAATACACAAAGTAAAGCATGCTCATAGATGCAATCATGCATGACAAACCATAAACTACAGGAGCCTGATAGCCCCAAAGACTGAGTCCTCAATATCTGGAGTCTAGGCACTCAATCCTCATCAAAGAGAATTGCGGTGTATATTATATGTATAGTCTCTATACGTATATATAAAAGTGTGTTATGTACTATTACACTCTAATGTGTCTTTTTATTACAATGTTGCTTTACTTTGTGATGTATGGATATAGGTTTTTGAGAATTGTTGGATAATATTTTGTGTCATGGTAGCCATGATAAATTTTGGTGTTATATATATGTGCATAAGTCAATATCGACATACGTTGAGGTATATTTCTAGATGGGGGGACCGTGGTGGGTGAAAACGTGGGTTCATGATAGTACGACCCATCACCTGTATTCCCTTTAATGATGGTGCATGCACGAGTGATTGTTCTACCATTCTTTTGGATAACCCAACCCCTCAAATAATATACCTCGGCATGAAAAAGGCCCTTATTCTTTTAGATAAGCCAACCCCTCAAATAATATACCTCAACATGAAAAAGGCCCTCATTTTTTTCCTCAACCAAATTGAAAAAATGTCAAAGAAATTAGTGGGTTAGAGCTTTTACTTTTTGGAGGATAGAATAGATGGGCTCACCTAGAATCCTCATAGCCCCTGCATTATTCACAAGGGCTTTTCACTTCACAAGAAACCATTGCATACATAGGCACTCCCAAGAGCTAGCACCTGCACCATAAGCCTCATCACATCAACACAACCATCCAAATAAATCTTTGGATGGGGGCATGGTGGGCGAAATCCTGGTCCATAGTACTATCCATCTCCTAGATCCTCTTCTAGTGTGAACTTTGAATGTGCAAGAACCTCCAAATATTCTCAAAGAAACTAATTGCTTGCCATCTCCATTGGACCATTTTCCTCTTCTAATGTGCACTTTGAATGTGCAAGAGCCTCCAAAGATTCTCAAAGAAACCAAGTCCTTGCCATCTCCATTGCCTCTTCTTCAACTACCTTCATCATCACAACAAGAACCTCACCACCAAAGAGCAATAACTAACACTCATATCGAGCTACACCAAACAATTCTCGACCACCACCGGTCATTTTGCCGATCAATGAAGGTGGTCTTGGCACATGAATCCATAAAGCAAAGCCATGGACTGCCCTCTTTCTTTGTAGAGGCCTAAACAAATCACAACCCTAGAGATGAGGCCTCACACCAAGAATTTTTATACAGACATTATGCCACATGTTTTTGCGGGTCAAAACAAATAGATGAGGCCTCACAAACAAGCATTTGTATGCCCATATTACACCACATGGAGCCTCGACATGCTTCCTAACTTAAGGGCAACAACCAAACTCTATCTCCAATAGGCTCCGAATCATGTGGATTATTCTCTTCATTAACTAGATCTTTGACCATTCACACCTCTCCAAAATTGGCAACATCATCACCACCAAGTTTGGTGATGCACCATTAGAAAGGGAGGTATGTTAACACTTTGCATGTTAACATAGTTTTACCATTCAAACCTATTATAAGACTTTCATCTAACAAAAACCCATTTTTTGTAAGATGACATTGGACTTTATAAAGCAGCCTTACCCTGAGCTTAATGTCAAATGGGGAAGTAACAAACTACATGTACATATTTGCTTAAGACTAGAACTAGTGCTCATAATGGACTGTGTTTTGAAAATTTTTTGGCCCTATGTGAAAGCTAATCATTTGTATATAAGTCAATTTTGATGTTAATCTTCATTCCCTTACAATAGAGAATACTTTTGAGCTCTTCTTCTTCTCTACTCTTCCTTGCACTTCTTCTCTTCTACTCTTGCTTTCTTGTATTCTATTGGATCTTACTTGCTTGATGGATGCTTTCTTAGATAGATTTGATTGTAGAATCTCTCCCATGAGCTTCTCCTCTCTATTCACCTCTTGTGTGATTGATATCTTCTTCTCACCTCCATCAAGGTGATTGAAGCTTGACCTTCACTCCCTTAGCAAAGGAACCATTTTAGTGAAAGATACATAGCCATTTTTCCACATGGTTCATTAGTCATCACTTTGAGTTTACTCCCTAGCTTCTACTAGCATACAACCTCCATCTCAACAATTTTTTATTAGCCTTCAAAGCTCCCTTTTTTTAGGAGCACACAGGTGTACACAAGTGTTGGGCTTTCCTATCTATCGTATCACATACCACTAATAGAGTATTCTTCTCTATCTCTATTATTATGCAATTTGACTGTGTAATTTATGTTTTAAAGTTTTGTGCTATGAAAGATCCTACTACTGAGTGTGTAATTTGTGTTTTAAAGTTTTTTGCTATGAAAGATCCTACTCCTTATGAGTGTTCTATTGCATACAACACCACACATTATATCCTTCTATGAAGGAACCCTCTTAAAAGCACAAAAAAACTAGCAACAATGAAGAGCTTGCTTAATTTCATCACATGTGGAGATGATGATGCATGCGATAGTTTCATCAAATATTGTCAAGTAGTGGAGATGATGATGCATGCTATAGTTTCATCAAATATTGTCAAGTAGTGGCATGATTTATTTCATCAAATTAAATTAATAAGCCATGTGGGGATGATTCAAAATAACATGACTGGGATGTATAGAATTATTTAAGGATGGAGTTGATGAAGGCTCAAGCTCACCTTAGAGTTTATTTGACATAAAATGTCATCATTTGGCACTAAGATGTTCTCAGAGATCGAGTTGATGAAGGTTGAATCTCACATTAGAGTTTATTTGACACAAAATGTCATTATCTAGCACTAATATTACTAAATTTAGGTGAAAGTCCATGTTCTTGATTCTTGTGTTATGCTTTTACATAGATTTCCATAACCTTGGAATTTTTTAATATCTTTCATTTCTCACATTTTGTTTTTGTTTTTCTCCCAATGTTTCCATAAGTGCAAGTATAAAAGATAATATAAGTGTTGATAAAGTATTACAATGGTTGCAACACTTATATTAATGCTTATAACATTGCTTATAGCACTTACAAGTGCTACAATGTAGCACTTATATTAATACTTATACCGTTGCTTATTGCAAATTTACCTAAGATAGATTGCCATAGCCTTGAAATTTTTGTGAAGTTTTTACTAAAGATAAATTGCCACAATCTTGAAATTTTTACAAAGCTTTCTAGTTTTCAAATGTGGTTTTTTCCTTTGCATTCAAGTTTTCGAGTGCTATTAAAAGTTATTGTATAAATACTAATATAAATCTTGATAAGATGCCACATAATATAGCACTTCATGTACCATCACTTATTGCAACATTTTGTGAAGAGTGTAAATAAACTTCTTTACAATAATGCGCGAGAGATAAAAGTTAATATAAAACTCATATTATGGTTGGGAAATGCATGCTCTAAGGAACGCACAATGAAAGCTTGTTAGGATTGAGAATGTAAGAAATCTCAATGATTATGATCCTAAAACTTCTTAATGATACACAATAGTGCAAGATGTGCTCCTTATATAGTTTTATAACATGCTAACAACTGTAGAATTAAGGTGGCAAACACTAATCTATGGTGTTACCCATGGTGTGTGGGGATAAGAGATAGAGTGAGAAATGTGACAAATTGAAGAGACACTAGATTGCATGACTCAAATATGATTTGATTTGTTGTTTTGTAAAGCTTACACCAAGTACATGCCTTTTGTAGGTTTAGAACCTTACCTTTGGACTCACATATCATACTCACATATAAGCACATGATACATGGCATACACTTATCTTATCCAATTATAGGATGTTCCAGGTGTTCACACATACATACATGAATAAGGCTACACACATACATATAGTTGGACACACATAAGCACAATCACATAACCCTTTGGGGTAGTACACACAAACACAAATAAACACAAATGGGTACACATGTGAACACATACACACATGTGAACACATACACACAGGTACATACGTGAAGCTCCGAACACCCAACAAACCCCCCTTTCGAGCAAAGGTGGTATGACTAAGAAAACCTTTAACTAGTTCTATAATGATCTCGAGACTGTACCATGTTTCCAACTCAGACATGTTTTGCAATCTTTCGAGGTGGTGACTTTGCTACGCTTCTGCTGCTCTAGGTGTTTGCTGCGCTATTCTTTTCTTTGGCTTGCTGCGCGAGTGGTGCCGCCTTACATGTAGGGTGCAGCTGGGTGAGCACCGTTTTTTCTATAATTTTTTCTTGCCACACAAGGTGGTTTCACAATGATTTTTCTTTTTCTTTGACCTTGCTGCTGCAGAAGGTGGTGGTGTTGCTCTGGGTGTGCTTTGTTTTCTGTGCTTATGCTATGCTTCTTTTCATAGCACGCAGGGTTTTTCTTTTTTCTTTTTAATTATTTTTGCTGCATATGTGCTCTTACTTTGGTTCTTGATGGCTGGCTAAGCGTGGTGATCCGCAGGGTGGTGGAGCCATTGCTTTGCTTGTGCAGGCGGCTGAGGCCCTTGTGTCGGCTAAGCTTCCTCCCGCTAAACCCCCCAATGAGCGCCCGGTTCTTTTCTATCAAAGCTTGCACCCTTTTCCTTCCAAGGATTACAAGTCTCACCACCTTTCGTGGGCCCAGTCAATGGCCAGTGACGGGCCCATTTGTAGACATTTGTCAATAACATGTGTTATGGTATCACAAGTGTGCGCGTGGTGTAGTGGATAGGAGTTTCGCCTCCCTTGGCAGGGACCTAGGTTCGAATCCTAGCAAATGCAAAGACATACGGACGGGGTGCCACGTATGCAGGTACCTCGAATTTTAACATAAACCTCTCTCGTGCACCTATCCACTTTAATCCACAAATCCATTATCCCTCCGTCTACATTAAACTGAATAGTATCACTAATCGATACCTAAATTCTTTTATGGTTGCATTGTGTGGTTGGATCAACCCAACCCTTGATCAAGTGCTCAGCTATATTGATACAACACTTGGCATATTTGTTCCCAAAAGAATTTTCCATTACACTATTACTTTGCAGTCGCTCTCTACCATCATATTTTATTTCATTCTTTCCGAACATGATGGCATTATTATATCTCTTTATATGCGGTATCATAACAAAATGTTCCTCTTCTTGATGGGCTTACGTCCCTTTGACATGGTGTATCTTCTCTCATTTTTTTGTGAGGCTGCATTCCATCTTATGCTTGCTTTGGTGCTGACGTCAATCCATCCTATTAAAATAGGCCCTCAAGGCCAACCAAGTGAGATCATCATCAGTGTGAGATAAACACTATGCAAGATGCACATAACAGTAGTAAATGGACATGTGCGGACACAAAACACATACATGCATGTAATGCTCACACAATAACATGCTCTCGAGGCTCCAAAAATAATGCAACAGTGGCGTCCTTCAGGGAAACTAGCCTGCTAATGTGAAACTAGATTTCTGGTTAGATTGGTGCCTTATCCATTGGGCTTCTATAAAGTGTTTTGGACTATCCCATTTTCTTTTCTTCTCCAAACATAAATCATCTTCTTATTTGGTCCTCTAGCCTTTTGTGGAATCTCTTTGTCCCTCTTGCGACTCCCTAGAACATCACCTTGAAATGATTCCCTTTGTTTGGTTGCTTGCCCACTTTGGTTTCTCTCACTAAGGCCACAATTTGTCATGTTTCTAAGAATTTCTAGGTCGTGAAATTTCAATTTTCTTTGGCTTTTGTAGAGCTCTAAATCGTAGTGCTAAATTTGTATCTAAAATGGCTTTTTCTACCTCATACGTTTTGGCGAATGTATCTTCAAGTGATAGTAGCCTTGCTAACCTCACATGGATTTGCAATGCTAGTTGTAAGCCTTGAATGAAGCTCTCTTCTATCATACTCTTGTCAAAATTATGGTGATCGCAATGTTTATTTTTGAGCTTGGCAAACTTACCCACATAGCTTTTCAGTGTAACATTTTCTCCTTGAAAGAAACCACCCAAGGTAATAAGGGCATTTAATGGACTCAGGTTAGGTGCAAAATTCTCAAGATAGGCCGCTACTAACCCCTCCCATGCAGTAATCCTATGGGCTTCATGCTTCTCCATGTCATAGAACCAGTTTTTATCCTTTTTGCTCAAAGTTATTGGAAACCATGCTTTCCACTCATTGGGGTACATATATCCAGTATCACACATTGAGGAATGAAATCTCTAACATGAGTGTTTGCTTCCTCACTCCCAACCCCATCATAAGGCTTTGTATCAACCTTTTTAAGTTTAAGAGGAGTCTTGATTGCACCATTATCTCCCTTACATGCACCATTGCATTTACTCACAACAATCTCTTCAGTTTTTAAAGCTTGGTCATTAACAATCATTCTATATTCTTAGGAAACTAGCCTCATCGTGCTCTAAAGAGTTATCATGTTCTTTATCAATGTATTCAAAAGTTTTGGTTGCAAACTCTCTAGAACTCTTCTGATGCTTTAGCAGTGATAGCGGTCCAATTGTACCACAAGTCCAAAAGAAGAGATAATAACCTAAAATAAAAATGTACTATGAGTTCCATGAAAAAATTATGTAGGTTCACGTCACTGGACCACAATGCAAAGGAAAGGGTTCCACTGGGCATACCACTCTCAAGAAATATTCTGGAGCCTAAGCTTTGGAGCTAAACCCAAGCCTAAGAACACCTAACAAAGAAAGCTGCTCAAAACTAACAACTCTCCTCAACCCCCAAAGCCAAGCCCAACAAAAAAAGGACCTATGGATAGAGTGTACGATCCACCAGGAGTATGTCAATACAATCTCTTGAAAAAAACCTTTCCTCTCTTATATGCAAGATGACATGCTCAACAACACTTAACTTCTATATGTGGTACAAAGGATCAACTTCTTGAATCATGTTACAATATAAGATAATTACAAGATAATATTAACATTGTATGAGCTTTGTCACCACTTGCCAGACACAAATAATGATATTATTGGCAACACTCGAGAGTGAGAGAAATTGAAAATGTATATCATATTTTTATTATTAAATGTATCACAAAGAAAAACATCAATGAATATAACCCCCCAAAAAAAAAAATCTTATCTGTTTTCATCTCTCTTCTTGTTGTTGTGCTGAGTGTTGAACACGAGCTCTCTTGTGTTGCTTTATTGTTGATTTTTAAAAAAAATAATCGCACAAGGTGTGCAGGCCGATTCTCTTTCTTGTGTGTAGGCGATCCAAGGAGCCCGCAAGCACCTGCCTTACGTGTAGGATGCACCGTTTTTTCTCCTTTTTGCCACGCAAGGTGGTTGCAATTATTTGATTTTTCACCTTGCTGCTGCTGCTGCGCAAGGTGCTGCTGTTGCTCTAGGTGCTGTTTGTTTTCTACGCTTACGCTATGCTTCTTTTCGTGCGTAGGGTTTTTTTTTTTTAAATTGTTGATGCGTACGTGCTCCTGCGTTGGCTCTTGATGGCCAAGGCTAATTAGCGTGGTGATGCGCAGGGTGGTGAAGTTGTTACTTCGCTTGTGCAGGCGGCTGAGGCCCTTGTGTCGGCTAAGCGTCCTCAAACCCCCCAATGATCGCTCGGTTCTTTTCTCGAAGACTAATCTATTTTATAGTATCACTAATCGAAGACTAATCTATTTTGTGTGTGGCCGGATCAACCCAACCATTGATAAAGTTCCCGAAAGCGTTTTCCATTACACGATTACTTTGCCGTCTCAAAATACCATAAGATTTTGTTTCATTCTTTATATGTCGTACCATCACAAAATGTTCCTCTTCTTGATGGGCTTGCATCCCTCTGACATGATGTATCTTCTCTTCTCATTTTTTTGCGAGGTTGCATTTCATCTTAAGCTTGCTTTGCCGCGCTGATGTCAATCCATCCTGTCAAAATAGCTCCTCAAGACTGACCAAGTGAGATCATCATCGGTGTGAGATAAATATTATGCAAGATGCACATAACGGTAGTAAACAAACATGTGCGGACACAAAACACATACATGCATGCAATGCTCACACAATAACATGCTCCCGCGAGGCTCCAAAAAAAAAATGTAACATGTGACCCTCTTGACTAACCGCTTAATTTTTTCCCTTGAAAAGTCCTTCAAACTCGACAAATTTATGCTGTTTATACATTTTAACTGAGAAATCTCAAATATCCACATGTAGACTTTGGATTTTGGAATTTCTTTTTATCCACACCTGAATTAAAGTATAAAGAGTGTTCCTATTTATTTTCTCTGATTTTTATTGAAAATTTTAGGCTCTATTGGTTTTCTTTTATTTTGAGACTCATTTTTAAATGCTCTTGTTTAACTATTAGGTTTTTAAGCTATCCACACGTTTAGGACTCTTTTTTGTAGTGTTATGAGGGTCTTTCCCAAAAAATTTAAGTTTCTTTCTTTGCTATACGAAATATTTAAATCTCTATCTATAACCTTGAGTTTGTATAGTTTTTTAGCTCATGTCTTCCTTTTCCCACATTTATGGCGCTTGATCTTCTCAATCATGAGACCAGGTTTAAGTTTGAGGATGAAGGGTGTGTTGATTTTTGGTGCCATTCAATTGGAGCCGCCGCAAACTCATCTTTCTCTTTATTCATCTTTCTGTTCAAAGATATCCATTATATTAGGATATATAAAACGACTTGCTAACCAAGCGCATAGTGTTTGTACATTCGCTTAATATCGATGATAAGTAAGAAGCAAGGATCGTGTAGCTCTCAAATACGTTAAATGAGAAAGAAAAATAGTGTGAAAATTTGTAAGATATACAACATGATATGCAAATAGAAAATGCTCACTTGTAATAATGTGCAAAGATTGGAGAACATTAATAGGAAGATATAAACCATGTTATTAAAGAGGATTGCATTAGGACCACGTCAGTGTCTGAAGAACCTAAAACCAATCAATAGATTGGCCATTGGAGGTGGACAATGGAAGCACCGAATCAAAGCATGCAAAAACATCAGGTAAATGTTACCAATTTAGATGATGAAGTGGACATCCCAATTGCAAAAGTTCTCACAAAATATATGGTAAAACTTGCACTTCAATCTTTGAGGTTTAAAATCAATCTCTGAGGGCATAGCAAGGGATTATTCACACAAGGCCAGTAATACTTTCACAGCTAGTGATGCTCAAGGTATCTGTGGATAAAGTGGGGATAAGCTCGCAATCATGTTCTATGATCTACAAGTATTTGGATCAAGGATTTAAGACCGTGTTAAAGAGGAAAAGAGTTTTGTCTCTCCCAAAACCCTTTCATACATCACAAGCACGGAAAGTGTTGAATGCAAAGATCTTGGAGCATGTTCATCTTTGTTCGTAAATATCACGTTCAAACGAGGTAATATTCGGTGTTGGACGTGTGCATGTGTGTAAGGTATAATCTAGAATATATAACATAAAGGTGGTGGTTTTCTAAAAATTTTCTTTTGAAGCTTAATAAAAGTGAAATTGTAAAGAGTCAAAAGCTCGAACAAGTTAGCATGACCCTCATGAATAGAGCATTGAATTCTAATACCGTATTGCATAATCCGAATTATTTTAGTGTGAATCAAAAAATAAAATATGATGGCTGGATACATTTGAGGTACCAAGAGAAGATCATGATATATTGAAGTTGTTCTTCTATTTAATGGAAATACCAGATGTTGGCAAACATCAAAGTAATGATTTTGGTGAGTACTAGCTAGAATGGCATCTTCAAGGAGATCTAAAAACTTTGAAGTGCATGTTTGGTGTGTCAAATGTAACTTATTTAGAATTTCCTTGCTTGTGATCGAGAAAGAAACACAAGGATGAAAGAAAACATTGGATTGCACATATATGCCAACATGGTGCCCTAACCCCCGTAACCAACTTGGAGGAGGTCATGGACAAAAAATGGTACCAATGAATCCAGAGTGGAATCCTATTCTAGATATCATATCCTTGACCGTCTATTTTTACACTTTCCATGCAACTAATGATTATAGAGAAATTGGTATATCAATATATGTGTGTTTTGTTTACTCTGATGCTAAAGCCACTTTTGTAAGAAAGTGGAACAAGTTTTATCAGAGATTGAATCACATCCAAGGTCCTATACACGAGCCTTTGGTTGGGCCGCCATCTGTAGTGCCTTGAATTTTTTTGACATGTACACGCCTTAGGGATCTGCACACCAATTTTCGTTTGATTCTGTTTAAAAATGTGTAGATATTTAAAATTATCCAAACTGGCTCACCGTGGTCTTACTCCTCCTCCAATGATACTTTGAGGTCGTTGCCCTGAATAAGCCTAATATGTCCCCACCGATGATATTTGGAACTGTGGTGGAGACCCAAATAGCTGCTCTTGCAACCTCTCAAACTCTACATCCGAGATGTCGTACTTGGGAGCAACATTTTCAATGGATGCTTGGACTTCGACGATTACGGAGACGTCGCTAATGCCATCATAACAACTGATTTCATTAACAACAAGTAGAGCATCCTATATCTCGAAGTCAATGAAATCATCATTTGCATCTCGAACAAGCATGCAATACAACTTGCCTTCTCGGATGTCCAAGAGCTCCAAAGACATCTTGCAAGAGCAAGTACTCCTCATCCTCTATGATGACGGGAGCCAAGGATACAAGTGGTGGTTGAGGAGAATGAAGAGATGGCTCTTGCGGGATGCTTGTAAGTGCACTAGTCAAGAACCTTGCTCAACCTTCGCTTGATGGTCTAAGTCGATTCTACTAGCTCCTAATCTAGGTATGTCAACCACGCAATGTCAGTGATAAGATCATCACAATCAAATGACTCCTCAATGTCTAACAATAAGATGTAGATGGCAAAAGCAATATCATGTTCAAGGAGGTAGGGATGAAGGATGTGAGGAATATTTTTTCAACTTTCTTGTGACTATCTCCGCTCTTCATGGAGAATAGAAAGTCCATAGGGAAACCCCTAGACATAGAGTCAGATGGAGAAAGTAATTTCATCACTTCTCGAGCAAAACATTGCCAAGATTTAGTTGTCTCACTCTAGGTTGGATACAAAGCGCTCAAGCTCTATAGTTTTGCAAAATCTATGGTAGATGTGGTTTGCAAGACGAGTGTAAGAAGTGCTACTGATCCACTCATCAAAGGTGGCACGATCAGCCATGATGAGGGCAAGAACAAGGGAGTAAGGTAGAAGCTAGGGAGTGGACAAGTTGTGAATGTGAAATGCAAATGAATGAACTCACTAGTACTTATACCCACTTATATTTACACTTATTATACTTAGAACTATACTTACACTTGAATTTACTACCACTCATATTTGTATTTTTACTTAGAGATAAAGTGACTTGTATATATGCTTATAGTTACAATTCTAATAGAAGATCAAAAAAGTTGTCATTACTACACTCTAATTATAAATTTCACAAAAGATATTTTTTAAAATTAATTTGAGATACTCATTGTTTGGACATAATGAGGCTAGCATTGAGGTCAGTTCATTACAGTGTGCGCGAAAAGTCCTATATATGTTGGATTGGTGGCTCACTTGTGATTATTAGAGTCCTCTGGTAACACTCTTAGATCTTCAGAGTTTTGTGGTGGACTTTAGATCTTGGGATTGAGACATCCCATGCGTCCACTGGATAGTCACATTGGTGGTTGTGAGGACCATGGTCATGGGGACTAAGGTCCAAGACAACTGTGACGGTTGGGAATGCAGAGTTAATGTGAATACTGGCGATGCCAAGTTCTGCAGCCTCTAGCTCAGGGGTGGCTTCCCGTTGTACTCAGTTCAGAGCCTATGGTTGAATGGCAAGTTAATAGGCATTTGGATTGCCTTAGTAAAGAGTCAGCCTTGGGCAAACAGCATTGGGCAAGCACACAAGTGAATTTGTTGCTTGGGGTGTTTCATCTTGGGTTTGCCTTTAGCATGTGAAAAGAATCTAATTAGCAATAGTCAGCGAGATGTGTCAGAAGAGGACAAAAGAGATCACCCAACAACGGTCTGGCACTACCCGAGGGGCTATCAGGTCAAATACTCAGTTCACCTTGACCTAGTCTTGGACCAGAGCAACCACCACACCCAAGAGGCTATCAGGTCAAATATTCTCATGTTCACCTTGATCTAGTCTTGGACCTGAGCACCCAAGCCACGTGCTGTCAAAACTCCAATAGCCAACTTGTTAACTTCAACAGCAAGAATGAGAGCTTTAAACTGAGTTGCTTGAAATGTTGGCATATTTGTATACCAATTTAACCCATTGAGAAGCGTGCAATGGTGCAGAGAAAGGAAAGAATTCTTTTTTTTTTTTTGGGGGGGGGGGGGGGGGGTGGCAAACATAAGCTTCACTTTGTTTAATTTCAAAAGACTTCCTCACATACACCTTTGGAGACTAAGTCACTACACCATACTGTGCGCACAAATGAAATTGTCAAATTTGACCAACCAACCAACCAAAAAAGCTCATGATTAAGAATGCAAAGATAGACATATGCCTACAGCCTAAACAATGAAGCAGAGATCACACACCATACTGTGCACAAATAAAATTGCCAATTTCGACCAACCAACCAGAAAAGTTCATGATTTCGAATGCAAAGAGAGACATAGCCAAGGTACAGCCTAAACAAAGAAAAACCCTCTAACCAGAAAAGCTCATGATTTAGAATGCAAAGATAGACGTAACCAAGGGTAACACAGCCTAAACAAAGAAACAATCATTAGCCATAAAGGTACTTAACAGGCCCCCCTCCAATTGATCCTTTCTAGCCTGCCTCACTTACACATACATACGAAGCATACGGTCCACCTAAGTTGAGAATAGTCCTGCACTCTGGCTGACCACTCATTCTCATGGCGACAAAGCTGCACCTTAGTTTCACCATGTACTTTGCAGAACACATTAAAAATTTAAGGCACACAATAATTTATCAAGTACATAAAATGGAAGTCAAGCTACAAGCTATGCCACAGTCAAGTAGCAGAAGGGAAGGAAAGCACAAGCTGATGTTTGAAAAGCAGCTGTACACAAGCATCAAAAGCCTGACCGATCATATGGTTCTGATAGTGTCCCCGTAGCTATTAGTGTTTTTTCTGTCCAAAATGCACTGCTGGGCCTGCCTACCTTTTGCCTTCAGCCTACTGCACAATCAGTTCATGGCATATTTCTGAGTCCACGCTCGGGCTGTCTCCTCATACCTGCCCCTTTGATTCTTGTAGATGTGAGCAATCTCTGGGACAAGAGGATCATCTGGGTTTGGATCCGTGAGCAGAGAGCAGATGGACAAGAGAACCTTTGAGATGGTCAGTGCTGGGCTCCATTGTTCTTTGAGAATGTCTAGACATATACTTCCATTTGAGTTGATGTTGGGGTGGTAAACCTATGCAAAAATTTATTCGGTTTGTCTTGACTTTATGAAAGAGCAGAACATGCCTTCATTGGAGTGATAATACAGTAAAAAAGAAACGCAATGCCTGGGTTAATATAGCAGAAAACAAACCACATCAATGAAACCCTACGGTCATCTGGTTTCTTAACACATCGACAGAAACAGCAGAAAAACAGTAAACAGTAATGCAGAAACATCATATGTTGCAGAGGCAGGAGGGACACCCCTAGCGAAGCAGTTATACGAAAACCTAGCATAGCGAGCAGGCTGGAAATATACACATAAAAAAACCCCTCAATTTTCTCCAGACGCGGAAGGCAACCCTGGCAGAAAACCTGAAAACACATAGGCAAGATCAAGAAGAAGGGCATCTGCTTTCTTTAAATAACTTCTAGCACAAAGAAAAGACAAAACCCTAACAGAAACCCTAACGCAGAGAGAGTGCATATGCACGGATAGGCCCTAAAACAGCACCCATACACAGACAAAACCCTCACAGAGATGGCAGAGCAAAAAAAGCACCATTTTTGCTGGTAGTTGAAGATAAATTGGACTCACCTTAGTCTGGAAATTGACCTTGGGGGGCTTGAAGGGGTAGTCCGGGGGGAAATGGATCATGACGAAGAAGACGCCCCCTGCGTAGGGGCTATCACCAGGTCCCATGATGGTTGCCTGCCAGTGGAAAATATCCTCACCGACGGGGCCAGCGCTGCAGGAGGTCGGCGGATCCTTCTGCAGGTCCTGCAGCTCCTTTTGAATCCGCTTGGACGCCATTAAACCTCGTACTGAAAGATTATACAGAGATTCCGCGGGCGAGAAACAGAGATAAAAGGGGGGAAAAGAAAGATGGAGGTTCACAACTTTATGGCTATGGGCCAACGCAAGGGCAAAGAGCAGCGATTAGATGTGCGAGAGAAGAAAACAGGGAAGGGTGAGAGAGACAACCTACGTGGCTCTTTACATTGTCCAGCTAGTCGTCCAGGTCGGCCATCGCTCCTGTCGATCCCATTCCCATTCTCGAAAGATCAAAACCTTTTTTCCAACCAATCAAAATAACGATAACTCTTCAACCTGTTTAAAAATGTAGTACAAAATCCTAGCCTGTTGAGCCGGTAAATACACTAGTATGCCACAAAAAATTATAGCTAATCTATCTATAAAAAAACAAAGCTTCGTTTGCCTACAAAACATGGCAGTTTTTTCCCCCTCTGACGTTGCATGCACACTGCCGACTCGCCCTCTAGACCAATGTGATCTCGCCTTGACGTTGGTGGTCCGGCTTATGGAGAAGAGACCATGGCCTTCTCCAACCAAGAGTCACACCAAAATGAAAATAAGTCTGCGTCACAAGTTGCAGAGTCTGCAGACTCTTTACGCCAGACTCTACGATTTAACTAAGTATCACATCTTACAAAAGCCATATGTGGTCTTATATTATGTTTTAAAACATGCTTACCCCTCTTTGTTGTAAACATTCCCAAGTGTTCCCTAATGCATTGTAATACATCTTCCATTTGTCTTCTTATTGAGAAAATTTGCATGTTTGTATCCTTACTTTTAACCCATCAATGTTGTAAATGGCGGGTATGCATGTTACTTTAATTATTGTAAGTCAATTGACCATTTAGTATAAAGATTCCATCATCACTCTAAAGGTCTCCATTTCCAATCTAGAAGCTTCATGATGAACTTTGAGTTGTAGACTCTAATTATTATCTCGATTACGTGGAGAGAATCAAGTTGCTTCGGCATGTGCATCTTCTGGAATAGTTGCATTGTTACTTTCAAATAGATGTATTACACACTCATGTTTCAAAATCCCATTGGTTCTGAATTCTTTTAGCACATTTAGTATTAAAGCTAATCGTCCATTGGCCAAAATGTTGAAGCTTGCAAGATTGATCATTTGGGATGAGGATCCAATGATGCATAGGTATGCATATAAAGCATTGGACAGGACTTTAAAAGATATCATGCAAAGTGATATACTGTTTGGTGGAAAAATTATGCTCTTTGGTTTAGGCAAATCTTACCTGTTGTTGCAAAGGGATAACGTGAGGATATTGTTAATGCAACCTTGTGACGGTCATATATTTGGAGATATGTGAATGTTTTAAAGCTCACCCAAAACATGCGAGTCATTTAGAGTGGTTATGATTGTACGAAACTAGAATTTGTCAATTGGACTTTACAAATTGGGGATGGCTCTATAGACCATCAAAACAATCAAGGTAGAGTGGTAATTCCACCACGAATGTTGATCTATGGGAACTCCCTGCTAAGTTTGTAGAATGTGTGTACAAAGATCTTTAAAGAGCGGAGGATTATGCATGCATCTTCAAAGATCGTGATATTCTTGCACCACAAAATCAAGAGGTGGATGACATTAATGAACTAGCCTTGACTGCATTACATGGTCTTGAAAGAGAATACCTCAGTGTAGATTTGGTTGTTTCTTTTGAGAGTGACTAAATATTGTATGCAATTGAGTACTTGGATAGTTTGAACCTAGGTGGTGGTTACCCTCCTCACCACTTTCTTTTAAAGGTGAATGCTCCTATCATGCTGCTCCTTAATTTGGATTCTCGTCGGGGACTTTGTAACAGTACCAGACTAATTGTAAGCAATTTTACTCAAAGGTGATAGAAGCAGAAATTATTACAGGTACAAACATTGGAGACAAGGTCTTCATTCCAAGGATAACATTCATTCCATCAATGCTTCAATTTCCTTTTAACATAAGAAGGAGACAATTTCCTATGAGGCTAGCTTCTGGTATGTCAATAAATAACAAACATTGAGTGTGTCAGGACTTTATTTGGCCACACAAGTATTCACACATGGAAAATTGTATGTTGATATGTCACGTGTTAGATCATTAGATGCAGTGAAAGTGTGTGTAAAAGATATTGTGGACCATGAAAGCAACAACAAAGGTACAAATAAAGTCTACACAACTAATGTTGTCTACAAAGAGGTATTGCAAATGGAATCTAGAAGAAAGTAATCTATGCCCATAAGGTGTAGGATGAGCTATTGATACAGGAGCCTAAAAATGCTAGAGACTACATTCATAGATATCTTTGTGTTAATCAAGCAAGCATTTGGAAGGAGAATGTTTGCAAAGATGTAACATATGTGCAATCTATGTTGTCTTTCAGTGTACATGCTTTCAAGTTGATTAATGTCTCTTTTAGAATGTTTTTTTTTTGGTGATGCGAAGACATGAAGTTAAATAGAAGTTGGATGGCTAAATTCCTTCAATTTATGTCCCACACCGGCGTTTCCATTACCGGTAATATTGAATTAATATATATAAATATACTTACATTATGTGGAATAAATGCTTGATATTGAGGTAAAGCCATCATGCAGATCCACAAGTATGGAGTGCCCCATCTACTGCTCAAGGGGTGGTTCAAATTTTTGAGATAGCTATAGGGACATGGTGAGTTCTTATTTGTTTTTATAACATTTGGATAAGAAAATGTTTTGCTTTTGACTTACTTTCCTTTATAGTGGCATTATTATTTTTTCTTGCTTAGTTGAAAATATTGAATGTCCATATGTATATGTATATATATATATATATATATATATATATATATATATATATATATATATATATAGAGAGAGAGAGAGAGAGAGAGAGAGAGAGAGAGAGAGAGATTGACCTCATAATCCTTTGTAAATGATTAGAGAGCGAGAGAGAGAGAGAGAGATTGACCTCATAATCCTTCGTAAATGATTAGTGAATTGTAGTGTTATATTTGATATCACTGGTAATATTGCATAGGATGGATGTAGCAAGGAGATCATTTTCATCTACTTATGGCGATACACAAGATATTGAAGGTATTAGTTTCGATGTTTGCTATAATATAGTCATCATTGTTTACCATAATTTATTTAATTTTCATGGCTCAGTTGTATACCCTTCGTCTTGGGACAAACAACAACATCTCTAATGATCGAACTATTAGAGTGTACATGTGTATTATAGTATAAAAACTTACCTTTTTATAGTTTTTGTGTTTAATTGTAAATATAAATTGTTATTGATACATTTTTTTAAAATAGAGAATATCTTTATATTTTGGAACCTAGATTATTGCTAGGTTTGTATGGTCTAGATACTTACAACGAGAGCTTTGGACTCCTTGGAATTTACAATCTAAGATTGGAAAAGATTGCGGATCAACTTCATGTACATGCAATGATTGTAGACTATGAAAAGCCTAATAAGTTAGATTTTTGGTGTATAGGCACTGGACATTATAGAATTTTTTGATTTTCCATTTACAAGCATGTTCAAATGCCATTCGTCTTAAATGTTGATCCATTGAATGAGTTTTGTAAGGTTCTATCTTTCAGCTTTTTTATTGTTTAAAATTATATCTTTCAATAGCAAATGTTATTGTCTTATATTTATTTTTTGGACAGATGGTGACAAGGAGTATAGGCTTTCAAGTAGAGATAATCTAGTCGCTCGGAGATTGTTTTAATGGTTTGCTCAACTGTGTTTGGTTGTTACCACTAAGTGGATTGGAATGCTAGTTACATATGTATGACAAGTCTGGTGCTTATTAAAAGAAAAGTAAGTGTTTTAGGAGCTCTAATATTATGGCAAGCATGGTGTGGATATATATGTGTAGGTTGTCAAGTTGATGACCATGAGGCCCAAAGTGGGCTTCAAATATAAGGCCTTTTTCTCCTCTTCCCATGAGGATGAGAATACTCTTGCCTGCCATTCAGAGACAGGTTATGCCACTAGTTCTCTCTAATTTAGCATTACTAAAAATGCATTATAATGTCGTTATTTTCCCCCCATCAATTTTCTTCTAAGAGAGAGCACTACATGCTTCAATATGTTCCATTTGATTATATTCAAATTCAACAATTCAAAATTCATCCATTTGTTTTTACATGTTAGTGTAAGTTATAATCACTAATTTATTTACCCTTTTAACTCATGCTTTTAGTTACTTAAGCATGTTGCACGTTAGCCAAAGCATAATTCAATGTCCATCAAAAAGCCAGTGATCACACCATAGCTGATTTTCTTTGGTGCCACATAAGTAGAAATCTTTTTCATTGCCATCAATCTTAGCTCTAATTGCTTAATTTCATCAGCAACAAGAAGTGCCTTTATTTCCAATAGAATAAAGGAGGATATAGTGGCTATCAGATGATGGCAAAGAGGCTCTATCAAGCAATGGCAAAGAGGCTCTATCAAGCAATGGTTCAAAATAAGATATGGTGATGTGTTTGTTCTAGGGATGATCATTACACAAAATCATTGCTCAAATGTCAGAAGGGAAAGGCATGTTACTTTTAAAGACATATACGTGATATGAAAATTAGGAAATTGTACTTATTTCTTTGACTATAATTTTTAAGGGTATGGAATTCATTATACCCATTCAGACCCATTGCTTTTTTTTGGTTTTGTGTGATTCTCTTCTTTTCAAAGTTGTATGAATAGATTTTGATGTTGCTAACACATGCATTATTAAAAAATCACATGCTTAGAATAATACTTATTAAAAAATGTATTTCCAAATAATATTATTAATATTCCAACAATTTACAAGCACATATAGTCCACATACGAAAGAGAAACAAAGTCAATTATGTGAACAATGTTAATTTTATTGATGTATATATTGTTCAAAACATCATGTGTGGAACAATCCTCAGTAAAATGTGTAAACATATATGTGTGGAACAATACTTAGTAAACATACATGTGTAAAAAATGTTAATGTACAAAAATATGTACCTCATGTTAACATATATGTGAAAAAAATGCTAATGTATAAAAATATGTAGCTTATGTGAAATGAGCCAAATCTTCTTGGATCAAACAATCCAAAGAGCCACACTATCATGATCTTTAAAGATAGAAAAGATTCTCAATTATCATCCTTTCAATATTAATAAGGGTGGTTCAATCATCTTTTTTTTTTTTTTTGAGAGAGAGAGAGAGAGAGAGAGAGAGAGAGAGAGAGAGAGAGAGAGAGAGAGAGAGAGATGCATGTGTGTGTGTGTGTGTGTGTGTTTGTAAGATTATGCCGTAGTGTGTGTGTGTGTGTAAGATTATGCCGTAGTGTGTGTGTGTGTTTTTGAGAGAGAGAGAGAGAGAGAGAGAAAGAGATGCATGTGTGTGTGTGTGTGTGTGTGTGTAAGATTATGCCGTATTATTTTATTATGGGGGTAGGTTGAGGAAGTATACCACACCCCCTTACTTGTTGCTGAGAAGCCAATCGCCTCATCCGGTTGTTCCATTTTTCTTGCCATGTGGCTTCATGGTCATCATGGGATCAAACATTATAAATCATGTGGCTCATTCACACTCACCTTCCTAATCTTTGCTAGTCCTTTCCATGGGCGATTTGAGCTAGGCACTCCTTTACAAACCTACATATGAGCACTCATATAATTATATGAGCACTCATATAATTATGGCAACTATGCAAAAAATGTACACCATGGAACACAAGGGCCGCCATGGGATGCCTATTAGTGTGCATTTGCCTTGCCATCTCCTATTTGACCTTTATCACATATGTTTTTTTTCAAAACTTGGAATCCATGTCATCAAGTGATAAACAAGAAACTTTTTCTACATGTAATTATGAGTGTCTATCATTATACTTCCACCTTTGCAATTGGCTTGTAAAGGTGGAAGTATGATGACTGTCTATCATTATACTTCCACCTTTGCTAGTATTGCAATTGGCTTGCAATACGAGTAAACTGGGATGGCAAGTAACCAACCCAAGAAGATGGAGAACAAACAAGTGTGAGCATGGAAGTCAATGAGTACAAAACTGATTGGAGTTTCCATCCTTGGGGGTTGAAATAAACAAGGAACATCTACATTCTGGTTAGTAGTATATCAAATAAAATAATCTAAAGTCATATTGCCAATTTAAAATTATTTTGGAGAGGATGGCATAGGGTTTTGTAATTAGACAAGGAAAATGTGTGTTTGAGAAATAAAAGCTTTAGAGTTTCATACTTGCAGAGAGAAATTCCTCATGTGTTCCTAATTCTCCACCCATGGCCTTTTGAGTCCAAATGGATAGTGATGACTTTTTTGGAAAGGTGTGCCTCACAATCAGACATGTGGCATTACTTACAGATCGGTATTCACACACTTGGACATGTTTAAGACTTAAAAGGTGCTTCCCCATACCATTGTCTCATGAGCTATGGGGCCTTCTTGTGGAACTAAATTATTTTTTCAGGGAAAGAAATCCCACTAATGCCTTCGGTGTGTGCGATGGGATATATTAGTAGTTGTAGATGGTTATAAGGTCAATTGTACATTTTCCCATTTTTGCCAACATACTCACTAGTACATAGATGGGATATATTAGTAATTGTAGATGGTGATAAGGCCAGTCATATGTTTTGTCATTTTTGTAAACATACTCACCATACCATCATAGATTTATATGCACTATACCATCATAGTAGATACCATCATAGATTTATATGAGGAGCCAATATTTTCTCTCTTATATCTCATCTTTTTTCAAAAAGGTATGTAGCTTTTATCATACCCTCTAGTTTTCCATCTATGCTCTTATTTAAGGAGCACACACCTAAAGAAGCTTGCCATCCTGTTTGAGTTGTTTTGCCAATAATTAAGTTTTATTTTACGCAATTAAGTTTTTTTGTGCAATTTCAACATTGTTTCTATCCTTGAAGGTCTGTGTATGTCAATGTGTGATTTTGTTTTACACCACATCCCGTGTTTTCTTACACTCTACTACTTACACTCTACTACTTACATATGAAAGAGAATCATGCTACACTTTACATCTAGGTCATTAGGTCATTAGGTCATCTAGGTCATTAGGTCATTAGGTCATTAGGATAAGAGGTTCTTCCACCGTTACTTTTTCTTTGGAATTGTGTACTTTTTTCTTTTCAAGAAAATCACATGTAAACTTAAAACTCAAATAGCTCAAAGTGAGTGAAACATTTTACTCACACTAGAAGTGAATCAAATGAAATAAGATAAGCACTAAGCATAATAGTCACTCTAATCATGGAATTAATGTGATTAGAACAATAAAAAGATAAGGATAAAGAATTCCATAATGCATTTGCTAAGCTCTTATTAATCAAAATAGTAGAAAATACATGTTTATATAGGCTTACCAAGAGCTCTCACATGCTCCGATGTCAAAGGCTATTGCCACAACCATTCTAGATATATTATTGATAGCACGTGTTTGGTAGCATGCTTTAGCCACACTTGCTAGAAAATCAAGCTTATTGCCCCTCCCCAAAGCTACTATATATTTGCTTTTCTACTCACATAGCTCACAATGTACTTTCAAGAGCTTTTAAAAGGACTAAAATTCACCCTTCTAGCACCCTGCTATTACAATTGCCCATATAGAGCTCTTGAAAGAGAATCTCTCTCTCTCTCTCTCTCTCTCTCTCTCTCTCTCTCTCTCTCTCATAAAGAGAATGTGGGGGAGAGGGAGAGCTTGAGTTCCTTGTAAGCAAACACACATACATAAGAGAAAACAAAACACAAGAGAGAGATGGAAGGCTAAATTTATTTCTATCTTCTTCTCTTCTCTACAACTATAAACTAAAGAGATAAGAGTACATGCTATAAGGGAAATTACTCTCCTACTATGACATATAACGGTTGGTCCATAGTGGTCCATAGTGTGAACCTGACTATATGAGCTGGCACTATAATTATGCCATAATCTCAGTAGGGGATTTGGGAGGTCACTTTTGGGATGCATAAGAAAGTCCAACTCAACATAGAGAGAGAGTATGAGAAACATTAAAAAATAGCAAAGAACACTAATATAAATAGAATAAAAAAAATAAAATTATGTCATTCTTATAGCCTTTATGAAATAGTTATAATTGAAGAATGGCCATGTCATTAATATATCAGTTTTCAAGGACGTACATAGAATAAGTCGTTATGGATTTAGATATATTCTTCGTATCAATCATTATAAGAAGATTATTCTATGAAGTATAAAATTTCACACCTATCATCTTCTTTGTATTTTCTACATAGCATTTAAGTCTCATTTCGAAAAGCAGAAACATAGTGACTATGGTGAACAATAGAAGAGATTTTTATAATTATTATATAGAGATTGATAGAGAATATGAGCCACTTGAGAAATGAAACAAGATGCATGCTTTGACTCCATTAGCGGCGGCGACTAATATGTGAATACAAGGAAAGAAGGACATGAATCTATAGACAAATGGAAGGATTTATCCAAATGATCCTATTACAAATTCTACAACTCCATTCTCAAATGTCACAATTATTCTTTGATTTACACCAAGTGATGGAATAAATGGCTTCCATGGATATACAATAATGCATCCTCATGCAGAAAATGAAGCCCTAAAGTTTAAGAAACATCTCAGTATATCAGAATGCTAGAGATTAATGGAAGAGAATGAGAAGATTATACAAAAGCTAAGGTCAAACACAAAAATAATCGTCACATTAGAAAAGAAGCTTCTTGAAGCAAGGAGAAATAATACTATACTTGGTGTTCATTCAAGAAAGAAGAAACTCAATAATATAGAGCTCCTCTTAATCAGTGGTGGAGGCCTTTAAAAAAGAGTTCAAGGAGCCAAGTATTCTTCGTTTTATTAACCATTTGTTAATTTTTCTTTAGATTCATTTACAAACCCTTTAATAAATTATACTTTTTATTACAAGAAAATTCTTCATCTAGATAAAGAAAAAATCAATCCATGCAAAGTTATTAATGGATATAGTAAGCTTATTTATGTTTTGATTATGCCTACTATGTGTGAGAAAAAAATGGTACAGAAACCTTAAGCTTGAATAAATTCATTGAAGAGTTTTTACGAAGAAATACAAATGTATACAAAGAAATACAAATGTAATTCAAGAAACACTTAATAATGTGGGTATTAGCTGCGTGAGACAGATATTCTCAAGTTTACAAAACATTACAAGGCAAGCTAAGAGACAACAATATCAAAGAAAATATTATACCTCAACCTACGTTTGTAAGACAAGAACGTCATACAATGAGCAGTGAATTGATGTAATATCTTGGAGAGGCATATTATATAGAGGATATCTACCATGGAAAGAAGAAAGATCTTATTAATAAATTCAATAATATTATCTTCGATCTTGTGATAATTCATACTTCAATGGCTAAATATTTTGATGATATTACTCGTGAAGAAGTCAAAGGTGTGCTTAAATTTGTGTTCAAGCTTTAACAAATGTGAAATTGTCAAAGGAAAGAAACAAGAGCGTGTTTTAATGAACAAAACAGGCCTCTTGATCCCTCTATAACAAATGCAGACACACGCTATTTTAGTGTGTAATCAGTAGTGAGAGTAACATTTAATGGTTATTAGTAGCATTTGAGGTATACAAAATATTTCTTTAAATTTAAGTTATGTGTTTGTCAATAAGATTATCTAACATAATGAATATTGAAGTCTTAGCCTAAAAGTATATTCTTTGACAGTGGTGGACAATGAAGACTTTGATATCTTATACTTGATTTTTCATCATACTTTTATTCCCACTACAATGTTAGATCAAACAAATGGCAAAAAACTTCATATAGATGGGATATGAGAATTCAATGTGGAGTGGCACACGACAAGAGATTGAAGACACTCAAATGCATATATAATGTGTCTAAATGAGGTAATGAAAAATCTCTATGCTTATATTGTACAAAATATTCTAAAGTCATGGACATGAAGTTGTCTTTCATGAGTCACTTCTTTTATCTTAATTCCACCTTTAGGCTTCAAGTAGGGAGGACTTCTAAGATTTCATGCATTTTTGGATTTGCAATGTATATGGGCTCTAATGATGGGTCTTTATGATATCTAATGTGGCACAAAGAATGCATATTCTTGTCCATGATAGCAACTCTCTACAAAGATACAACTCTTCTGAAAAAATTCCACAAGCTACTATCCTCTATGTGAAGAGGAGTAAGGGCACATTTTTGGTCATCGTTCTATACGTTGATGACATGCTGCTCGCGGGACCCGATATAGATCAGATTTCAGCCTTTAAGACTGATTTGTAGTCATCATTTGAGATGTCAAATTTGGGGCCCTTTTGCATTACTATTTGGGGATTATTTTATGCAGCGCAATGATGGCATTGTTATGTTGCAATCTAAATATATACAGAAACTATTAAAGAGGTTAATCTTGAAGACTGTAAACCTATGGCTACACCTATGGAGACAAGTACTCGACTTACTCTTCAAGATGCAAGAGACTCTTTTGATGCTAGTTTGTATCAGTAGTAGGCTGTTGGATCCCTTCTTTATGTGTGGTGCAACACGACACGAGATATAAAGTATGCGGTCTCACAGTTGAGCAGATTTATGCATAGCCTAGGTACGAAGCATCGGCATGTTGTTAAGTGGGTTTTTCGATATTTACAGGGCTCTCAGTATTTTGGATTATTTAAACCAAAGGGGAGTGAGTCATAGCTGCATGCTTTCACAGTAATTCAAATTGGGCTAGATGCTATGACACACAAATGTCCACTAGTGGGTTTTGCTTTCGCCTTGGTGATTCATGTATATCATAGCTCAGTAAGAAGCAACCTATAGTGGCCACTTCCAGAGCTATGAAGCTGAGTACAGGGCAGCTTTTATAGCTACAGTTGAGTGTGTGGCTCAGATGTCTTATGGCTGATTTGGGTGTTAGACAGTTGTCAAGCACTATGATTTTCACTGACAGCTAAAGTGCAATAGCAATTGCAAGGAACCCAGTGTTTCATGCTCGCACTAAGAACATTGAGGTGCATTACCACTATGTCAGGGAAAGACTCTCTACAGAGTAGAGATCAGCTTGGTCTATGTGCCTACACATGACAACATGGCAGATTTATTCACAAAGGCTCTTCCTTGTGAAAAGTTCGAAGCTTTTCGTAAATCTTTGGGCTTATTTCATTTCAAGATTGATTGGCCATACCTTGTACATGTTCACATCATCACTCCTCCAGGGGGAATTTGTAACATTATATGGTAGTGATGTGTATGAACACACTTAGGACCGTTGGGGTACTTTTTCGTTCACTAGGACGTTTTTTCCTCGTGTGTATGTACACTCTCTTATCTACTCATTTTGGGGTGTGTACTTATCTTTTGTCTCTGCTAGCATACATTTTTTCATTCTAATCTAGTGAGTTTGTGTGCTCTCAAGCTTCTCTATCTTGTGTGTGTGCCTTGTTGCAGCCCTAACCCTAATTCCAACATCAGCCATATTGCATTGTGTTAAAATGGCACATGGAAAATAATAACATGCAATATAACACGATATGTTCGACAGACATGAGATGCATTAACCATATCACATTTGTGATGGACTAGCACATGGAAAAGAATTACATGTAATACAACACGATATGTTTGACAAACACGAGATGCATCAACCATATCACGTTAAGAACAAAAATGAAAATTGATTTCAAATAGATGATATGAGCAACACACCGTGGTATATAGAGTAGACATAACTTAAATGAGCGATATCGCATTGTATTGTGCCACTACACAAGCTCTTTCTCTCTCATAGAGCAAGGAGGCAACATGGTAGGCCTATCTTGAGGCTAGCAAGGCGGCGAAAGGCTGTGGGAACCAGAGAGAGAGAGAGAGAGAGAGAGAGAGAGAGAGAGAGAGAGAGAGAGGAATGGTTGAAAGAGACCCCACATAGGGTATGCTAAGCAACAAACATAGGGTTAAGTAAGAGGCCTCTGAAACGTGATAAAGAACACTCCTACGTCAGAAACGAGTCATATCACATTTTAGGGGCACATGAATCACTTTGAGAAAAAAATCACCTGATTATAGTTAAGAGAAGGACATAGTGCATACAAAAAGTAAAATATATCCCTTATAAAGTGATATGCATAGTGCAGACACAAGGAACATAATGTGTATTGTGTTAGGGGAAGATGTGATACCTCATAGAGCTTGCTGTGTTTAAACCTATGTTAGATGGTGGAAAACCAATTCTGGATGGTGGAAAACCTTGCACCGGATCAGAAGATGACATGAATGATTAGCTAGGGTTGCAACTCATTAGCAAGAAATTGTTCTTAGGCCACAAGTTTGGAATGTGCTCTTCAAGAAAAAGTGGTATGAACATACATGCAAGTTAATGGTCCATGCCATTTGTCCATATGACAATACATACGAGATATTGATAGTCCTTGCCCACATGACATTCATTGACTCGACCAATTATGACACCTTGATCATTATACCGATAGCCTGTTGCCTTGTGGTAATGTTGATTCGGTCATATGCCAGAATTGTTCGATATATTACCCCCCTGATATTATGCACTCTAAGAAATCATTTTGTCCAATTTCACGTGCACTTTTCACCTATTTTTTCTTGTTCTTCCCTTGATATTCCAAATATTCTGTTCATTTCAAGACTTCCCTAAGGTAACAAAATTCCCCAACAAAAGGGTGGTTTGGCAGAGATGTTCACTAACACAATCATGAAATATATCGAGACATCCGTCACGTTTCAACCTTTCCACTAGCTCCTTGAAATGCAAATCCACACTCGTCTTTTTACGAATTAAAGGTTTGCTTTCACATTCTAAAGGTATGCAAGTACATGTCATATGGCTTTGTCTCTTTATTGCAAGGTGATAGAAAAAATTTGTTAGGCTTTTATCATATCAGCCATGGTAGCATGACCTCCACACCTAACAAGGGGGCTAAGAGCTCTCTAGTTTCTCTACCCAACCTACAGAGCCAATTCCACACGACCACTCTAAGTTTGGACTCTCTCTCCCTCTTTTAATAGCCTATTGCCCCTTTTTATGTGTCCAGCCACTTTTACTAGTGCCCGACCAACCTTGAGTCCATTATCGGTTGTATTGGCTCCCCTGAACCCCGCCCTTGCCTTGTCCTCCGGACGGTTGAGCTCTCTAGGCTCCCAAAGTTAGCGCTGTCACATGACATTACTCCCCCTTAAGAGGAGTTTTCGTCCTCAAAAATGAAATTCGGGAACTATTGTGTGAGTGTGCTTACCTTTTCCCAAGTAGAATCTTCTTCTGGTCAATCCTTTCACCTGACTAAATACAGAGTGTCAAGTTCGTTAGAGCTTTCTGGTAAAGCTAACTTAGAAGCAACACTACCTATTTTTTTAAGTATTGTGAATGAACCATAATACCTTGGAGAGAGATTTGGACTTCTCCCTGTTTTCAAAGATTCCGAGTGTTCAAGAACCTTTAAAAACACTTTGTCACCTTCTTCAAAGATGATTTGTCTACAATATTTATTTACATGATGTTTAGCACGGTCATGTGCTCTCTTAACATTATCTTTTTTGTGATTTTTTTCATCTCCTAGAGATCTTAAAGGAAATCTTTAACCTTTTGTATCTTTTCTTTCTCGAGTCCATGGCCACTGGGGGCTCGCAGTTGAAAACCATACATCAATATAAACAGACTAAATCCCGTTGTTGAATGTTTGGCACTATTATAAGCGAGTTCCAATATGGGTAAATATTCTTCCCAGTTGGTTTTCTTTTTGCTTACATATGCTCGTAGCATATCTTCCAAGACCTATTGACTCTCTCGGTTTGACCATCACTTTAAGGATGGCTGTACTCATACTTAGCATGGTGTCCAATCCCTTGAAATTAGCATGCCAGAAATGACTATTAAACTTTGTATCTCTATCACTAACTATATCGGCACCCAGGTAAGCCATATAGTTGATAGATATTTTCAATGAATAGCCATGTTAACTCAGGCGTAGTTACTGTCATTTTTATCGGAATAAACCAACACATTTTTGTCAGCCTATCTACGACCACCCAAACCGAATCGTGGTGGCCTCTGCTCATTTTAGATAATCCAACTATAAAGTCCATTGATATACTCTCCCACTTGCCATTTGGGATCTCTAATGGACTTAGTAAACCACCTACCTTTAAGCATTCTGCTTTATTGACCTGGCACTTATGGCATTTTAAGACATAGTCTGGGACGGCCTTACTTAAGCCAGACCAATAAAATTGTCTCTTAACTAGTGCATATGTCTTCCATATTCCAGGATGACCAGCACTTCGACTATCATGGCATTCGTATAAAATACGATGCCTAATGTTTGAGTCCAATGGTATACATACTCTACCTTTATAAAGAAGGTAACCGTTATCGATGGAAAAAAAATTCCAATGATTTCGTTCATCACTTGTAAGTGACATGTCTCCTTGAGATATCTCTCAAGACTTACCACTAGTGGAAGTGTCTCTCGTTAACAGGGCTATCTTTATTTATAGTCAAGGGATCCCTCTTCTCTATGAAACTCCACATGTGGACATAATGCGGATTATCAACGCACTTCCCCTTAAGTGATTCCAAAAAATCACTCCTAATTTAAGTAAAACGCAACTCGTTAATCGTGGGCATGCAACTCAGTGAATCAACTACCACATTGTAACTCTTCCCATCGAGCTTTACGTCCTTTCAACTCTCGTTGACTAGATAGCCATTTGATACTCTCATGATCAAAGACTATCTCAAATTTGGCACCATATAAATAATGCCTCCACTTCTTTAAGGCATGAATTATAGCATATAACGCCCTTTCATAGGCTAAATAATTTTTTTGAGCTCTTTCCAACTTTTTACTTTCAAATGCAATAGGTTTCCCTCCTTGTAAGAGGACTGTGCCTAATACATCATTACGAGCATCTGTCTCTACCAAAAAGGGTTAATTCGGATCGACAACTTGGAGAACGGGAGTTATAGCTATAGCTACCTTCAGTTTTTCAAAACTTCTTTGCTGGGAATCTCCCCAAACAAAGGTCTTTCCCTTTCCTTTAATCTGATCCGTCATCAAAATAACTATCTCAGCATAATCTTGAACATACTTTCTATAGAATCCCCAGACAAACCATAAAAAAATTGTAATTTTTCCAAGTTTGTGGGATGTGGCCATTTCAATATGGCTTCAGCTTTTGTTGGATCCATATGAATGCCATCTTTCGAGATTATGTGGCCTAAGTATTGGATTTCTTTTACGAAGAATTCACATTTACTCTCTTTGGCATAAAGTGTTTGCTTCCTAAGTAACTCAAATATTTGCTGTAAGCGTTTGAGATGTTCTTTCTTAGTGCAACTATAGATCACGATATCGTCTAGGAAAACCACGATAAATTTTCCTAAATAAGGTTTCAAGACACTACCATGAGTGTCATGAATGTGGCCGGAGCATTAGTCAAACAAAGGGCATGATTAAAAACTCATAATGACCAAACTTAGTTCGAAAAGCAATCTTTTGGACATCCACTTCCTGAATTCTCACTTGATGATATTCGGATCTTAAATTGATTTTTGTAGAGTACTTTGCCCCTTGTCCAGATTTGATCAAACAAATCATCTATTTGTGGAAAAGGGTACTTATTCTTAATCGTGATTGTGTTCAAACCACGATAGTCTACACATAGTTGCATAGACCCATATTTTTTCTTCACCAATAGAATTGGTGAAGCCCAAAGCGCTTGGTCGAGTGAATCCACTTTTAAGGTATTATTTTAGCTGTCGTTCTGCTTCTTGTGCTTCCTTAAAACTAAGCCGAAAAGGAGGCTTACTTACTTGCTTTGAGAGCTAGGTAGTACTTCAATTGGATGTTCAACATCGCGGACAGGAGGTAGTCCTTCCAGTAATTCATTTGGAAGCACATCTTTAAATTGTTGTACAATTGCTTTAAGGATTCATTAACCTTTTTATTTGTTAACATGCTTTGATTAAAAAGAAGTCATGTAAAAACTGTGCTCACTCAAACCGCTTATGTTTTTACATGCAGAAAAAGAAATGACATCATCAAGAATCATGTAACACAAAAAGGTTTTTTCTACTTCATTAGCTTGTACAAGGCGATTGAGCTCCATAGAGCATACAAGAGGTGAGGAGGGTACATCATCTTCACCTTGCAAACGCACTTTCTTACCATCTACTTCAAACTCAAAAGAATTATGCAAATAACTTCTGGATAAAGATGGACCAATGTTATGTAACCTCTCACGGCCTAGAATAACATCTACTCGAGTGATATGCATAACTTGAAAATCCAAATGCATCTCATGACCTTGAATGAGTAACATGACATCACAAACTACTGTATCCCATACATCTTTATCATAATCGTTAATAAAAGAAACCACATATTTATGGTCACTTGAACTTTCCGGCAACTTTAATTTCTTGACTAAAGTATAGTTCAAGAAATTTTGTGTGGCACTATCATCAATCATAACTCATACCTTGTGACCCTTAACGTGACTATACATTCGAACCAACTCATGTGGTCCAAATGTTGGCACCCACATCGACAACATGACATAACACTCATGAGTAGTAGAATCAGTATGGTAAACTTGAACCTCTTTAAACTTACGAGAAGTCTCTAGAGGGAGCACTTAAATAGTGTGCACTTGCTTTTCTTTACTTTGATCACCCTGATTCTTCTCATTTTCTTTAAGTTTAGGACACTATAGTTTACTCTATGACCCTTTCCCATGTAGTAAAACATTAAAAAAAATTTATGGCTCTTTCAAAATCCTCAGCTTTAGAAATTTTTGTGGTCCTTTAGACTTCTTAGATTGGTCGTTCTTTTAGTTAGGTCCCTTTCTCTTATTTTGCCCTTGATGCTTGGAACCCTTGGACACACTACGTGTTCGTTGTGCATTCTGCGCACGCTTTTTCTTTCCGTGAGCGACAGTGTTGTCGAAAATCTGAGTAAACTTAATTGCTTCTTCTAAAGTTTTCGGTTCATTTTACTTAACTTGATTCTTATAGTCCAAGTCTAATCCGTGAATGAATCCACAAATCTTTTGAAAGTCATCCATTCCTTTCAACTTGAGAATGATTTCTCTATAATTGGAGATATACTAAGTCAATGTGAGATTTCTCATCTCACAATTATCCCACACTTGCCAATTACGATTCATCTCATTCTCAAGAAGAAATTCTTTCATGAATGCAATTTCAAATTCAACCCACGTAGTAGGCCGAGTTCTGAACTCCAAGCTCATCCACCACTTGTATGCTTTACCTCCTAGAGTTAAGCTCACATCAAGCACACGTATCTCCTATGGAGTTTGACGCAATCGATACAAATCCTGTCACTTTTGTAAAAAAGTGTTGACCACATCCTTATTGAGTTCCTTCTTCTCCCCATTAAAAGTCAAAGGTTTCATATCTTTTAGAATAGGATCAACATCTCTAAGGTGAGATGTACTAACATTCATGTTGCCCCCTTGTGTGGGAGCTACTGCTGACATCCCTCCCATTGAAGCACTTACGGTGGTAGAAGCTTGCATATTATTCTTTAACTCCTGGAGAGAGAGAAGTACCTCAATGTCCAAAGTACGGGACTCTAGAGCCTTAAACTGTTTCGTACTGACCAAATGATCATCAAGAAGGTCATCGTCTATCATCGTGACATCGGGTTGGCCACTTCTTTTTCTGTGTCCGACAAAGGACTGGGACTTACACTTCTAGACTCATTAGGGTTATTAGACTCCATATGGACCCTATAAATGCAATGCAAGAGAATAAACACAATAACCAAACTCAAGTCCACACTCTTGGAAATCAATCGGATTGCTAGCTCAAAGTGAAGTTGTCAGTGCGATATAAAAATTTGAGAGTTGTCGTTGAGAAGCACCTTCCAATCTTCGTAAGAAAAGCTTGAAACTCCACCGCATGAACATCCACTTAGATGCAAAGGTATAAACCTTTGTTAAGCATCTTTTTACCCTTTGAAACTTTTTGACGATTGATTTTTTTTTGGTTTTTTTTTTTAAAGAGTCCTACAACGCGACGACGGATAAGGCGCTGAAACCAGAAACAGACAAAGTCGATCGTGGCAGTGGCCTAGGCGATGGCGTTGGCTGAGCAAAGCCTCGTCGTCTGCTGGCAAGCTTTTTTTGGATGCTGAGGTGACGAGTTGGTGTGGTTGGCGGCTCCATCATCTGCAGCACTACACAGAGATAGTGGCTGCACAACCTCCAGGGGGGCTGAGAGCTCTCTAGTTTCTCCACCCAACCTACAGCCCATTCCACACGACCACTCTAAGTTTGGAGTCTCTCTCCTTCAATAGCCTATTGCCCCTTTTTATGTGTCTAGCCACTTTTACTAGTGCCAGTCCATTACCAGTCCATTACCGGTAGTATCGGCTCCCCTCGTGCCTTGTTCAAAGACAGTTATTCTTAAATATAAATACATGTTCATCAATGCAATATAAAGCGGTACTGTTCTTTTATTTATATAGGTTCGTCCATATCACATTATTATGTGTCCCTGCTCTGGTGAGGATCCTTTCTTGGTCAACTTATTCTTAAATACATACATGTTTTCTCCTTATCAATGCAATACAAAGTGATACCGTTGTTTTATTTATATAAGTTTTTCCATATCATGTTGTTGTGCATCCCTGCAAGGCTCCCTTCTCGGTCACAATGAGTAACCTTCTCTAGTATCTGAATGAATCTCATAATGTGAATTTGTTATTTCTTTATTCATGTGTTTATATTAATGTCTTTTATTATTTATAGCAGATGGCCGATGAAGTTCTTTTTCAAGTACAGTAAGATGTAATTTATGTGTTTATATTAATATCTTTTATTATTTGCAGATGGCCGACGAAGTTCTTTTCAAAGTGGAGCAAGGTAAAAATGAGGAGGAAACTCCATAAGAGATACTATTTAATTTCTTGCACAAGGTTAACCAGCATCATCTCAACCCAAAAATTAGTGAGATGTTCAATATGCAATTCAATTTGCTTAATATTCTTAGGGACACATAATATTATTTAAATGAGAAGTTGTATTTGTATGACATAATCACATACAAATATTCTATGGTTTTGTAGGAAAATTCAAAATGTCTTTGACATAAGGGAGGATTATTACCTTGCAATAATTGCTCAACATTCGGAACAAGAGCAAGGTTTTATTGATCCAGAGAGCCCGACAAATATTTGAAAATGCATTTAAAGATAAAAGACAATGAATATATGGATGTTGTAAGTACATTAGCTCTTTTATACAATGATGCTCAATAAAAGGTAGAAGGTATTCTAAGTGAAGATGAATTTTAACAAATACAGAAAGGGTTAAATATTGAGCACATGGAGAAGATTCAAGAGAGACAAGAGTCCTCTTCATCTGCTTTGCATTCAAGCATCAAACTTTGGATAGATAAGGCACTTGTAAATAATGAAAATCTTTCCCTTGCATTCAAGTCCTCTCTTAAATTAGAGGTCAATAGTTATGTTAAAAAAATTTAAGTGTGGTGTAGCTTCGGGTCTATGAAGACAAGTTCTTGAGTCGAGCAAAAGGCAAAAGTGTTGGTGGAACTGGAAAGGATGCAGCATTGGTAGAATATCTAAAGTGGTTCAAGAAACCACAATTCTTGGTATTTCACAAAAAACTCTCCAAGGACAAGCTGTGGTGCCATTGTTTGTCATCAAAACACTCTCTAGATATCTAGGTGGATATCTAGTACGGTGGAATGTTGACAAAATAATGTGTCTGAAAAATCAATTAGCTTTACACATATTTGGACAAGGGCCAAGAGTTTATATATTCAAAAATACATATTATTTGGCATACTTATCATATGCACTAGCATGTAGAATAGAGGAGTCAAGTCAACTTGCATATTATGAAAAACATGAGCTTGTTCGATATAGAATAAGAAAATGTAATTTCCTTAGCAAGAGATTAAAGATCAGGCAGAGTTTCCGACCCCAAAAAAGAGAATATCATGCAAAACCAAAGATCTCTATCCAATGAAGAGATCTCCTAGGCCCGAGGAGTGATGTTTCCATTTTTTTATTTTGTAATAAGGCATAAGGCTACCGGATTCTGAATCAGTGACCCGTCTTTTTTTCTGTCTTTGTCTTAATGCCCTCCACTCAAGACATTTTAATGCTCCATTTGATCTATGCTAAGCTTGTTGTCTTCTTTATTTTTGAATAAGTTGTAGTGCATTTTTTCCCCTTGCCACATGAGTTTTTTTTCAAGAGCTTGAATTTCTATATCATCTTTCATTTTTCTCCCTTGCCACATGAAGTTTTTTTTCAAGAGCTTGAATTCTTTCTATATCATCTTTCATTTTTTGAATACTCCATTCTAATTTTTGTTTCATGAAATTAATCTCACAATGAGCAAGATGATTTTCTACTTTAAGAACATCAATCAGAGCTGACTTATTTCTTGTATAACTATAAAAACCATTATGTCCATCACCAACAAATTTCACAAATGAAGTTACATTCCAAAATGGTGGGGGACACCTAGTAAAGGGATCTTTAGGGTACAGATGACCTTCCATCCAGAGATCAATGTTTTTATTCCCTTGAAGATAGATTTTGTACTTTTAGATGTCTCTATTATGTATCCTTATTATGTATCTTTACTGGTTCATACTCCCTATCATAAATTAAAACTTTTGAATAAGGGTGAGAGAGTTAATCGTAAGTAAATCAATTCCCAGTAGCATATACGTCAAAGAAGAAATAAGACAACGAAGAAGACAGGTGAAGATCTCTTCGACGACAGCATTGTTGTCTAAGTGGACAACCACAAGAGCCAATCAAATTGAATACTAGAGATTTAAGTGATCTACTATAGCATCAAGTAGAAAAAGTCGGTCCTTCTTTTATTCCAGAATATATTAGTACAGAAAACATGACGGATGTGCCCTATTGATGAAGCAACAAGTACAACAAAAGAGCCAAGGGTTGTTGTTGATGCGTTGAGTTGAGAATGACAACATAACCAACTAGTGAAACAAAAGAGCTAGACGATGCAGCTATTAAGGTGAAGAGCGACAATGAGGATGAACCAAAAGCCACCGTGCCAACTGGAGAAAACTCTCCCGCTCCACCTGCTTGAACATGGGATGTAAAAAAGAAGTTTAGCCTACAACATAAATATATATATGATGTATACCACATTCTTCTTCACTCTTAAACAAGAGAACTACTTTTTACTTATATGCCTAACTTCCTTTTTATGCTCAAGTGTGTAATTGGAATAATGTATACAATAGCGTTGGTGATATCTTGGCATTTTAAGTATCCTTCTTGCCTTTTAGATACCTATTATTGAAAAAGTCATAAAAGTGAGTCAAATGCATATAAAATATTGTTATCCTTATGTAACGTATTATAATGTGTTGAGTCAAATTACAGCTTTCAA
This sequence comes from Cibotium barometz, assembly GCF_041138505.1. Classification (NCBI taxonomy): domain Eukaryota; kingdom Viridiplantae; phylum Streptophyta; class Polypodiopsida; order Cyatheales; family Cibotiaceae; genus Cibotium; species Cibotium barometz. Next base: position 34,125,850 of record NC_141046.1, read on the forward strand.
TTATTGAATGTAATGTGTTGAGTTAAATTATAGCTTTTGATTATTCACTTGAAAGAAGAAGTTGTGAGGAAGCTCTACATCATCTTCATTCTATAAGTCAGTTCTAAGTTATGCCAAAGAGCATTTTTGCCTAATGGATACTACATTAATATTGTTTTCATTTGATAAAAATGTTACTATCCATGAGTGGATTATCACAGAAATCATTCAAGTTCTGATCCAAAGGAACAAACAGTGTGCCAACAACTATAATATAAAGATAGAAAAAAAAAATTGACTCCCTATCATGTATTTACATGATAGCGAATCTGATAGAACTTGACATTCCACACCTTTTTCTATCCTCTTATTCTATCCTTGATCTAAGATTTCTAAATCTAGAGACTTACATATAACCATTGTGTTTGTAATTTAAATATCTGAATTTAAGAATAAGTCGACAAAGACATTCACATGCATGTTTATCTTTATCTTTATTTGCATGGCCGCTATATATGGTTTTATAAATTTTCTAATTCTTGGAAAAGCTTGCATTTAAATCTCTCACTTGTGCAAGGGCTTGGAAGTCTTAAAGTCGGGCAAAGTTAGGCTTTGTAGTGACCCAAATCAATCATTTCTACATGGTGCATTATAAAAAGAGTCATAGAAGAATATACCACTTTGTGCAAGTGATATTGGACTTTTTCCTCTGTATCGTTGCTCTCCAATAAATGCGTGAATAATATCAAAGATTCCTATAAGAGACTCCACAGGTTTCTAATCCATAAGAATTGAAGGATACCACACCTATCGTGATATCTATTACAAGAAAGATCTTTTGATCTAGAGTCCATCGGGGAAAGGGAGATAGTGCTCAATAAAGACTTCCCCTCACCTTGGGAAAGAATCAAATAGCACTTAAGAGAGATCTTTGCTTACCTTGGGAAGGCGAGGGGGATGAGCAAGCCTTGGAGAGTATCCTAGCCTAGGGTGACCATGCACACATACACAGTCGTCGATGGAATTGGCATTTGGAGAAGTCTGAGGGCACAGATGGTGATGGAAAAGGCGAGGGATGGAGAGCTTAGAGAGAATTGGCGATGAAAGAGGTGGTAAGGGATAAACTAAGCTCGTCAATGATGGTTTGATGGGTGATTGGGGAGGTTACAACACTTAGAGAGTACTGGTGATAGCAAGTTGGTGAGGTCTCGATGAAGATGATGACAGAGACAAGAAAGGAGTGTGGAAGACCTAGCTAACCATCTACAGGTACCACTACTCTCTTCACCATCCTCGTTGAATGCTAAGATAAGAAGGGATATATACTCCTTTGGAAATCTTAAACCCGAGCAACAAAGCATCCCACAAGACAAGTCCTAGGCATGAACTTATAGTTGAGACAAGTCCTACCTCCTAGGCAAATCATCTAGCAAGATAACCTAGGCATAAAGAAAACATGTCCTCTGGCACTACCTCCCAAGCAAATCATGGCAAGATAACCCATGCATAAAAAGAACACAAGAAAACCATATGTTTGGTGAAGATGAACATACCTGCACTTTAAGAATTGATGATTGCAAGATAGTCGTTGGTGATGGAGAACATAGAAAGAGAATACTTGAGCAGCCGAGACTGAGGGGTGGCACAGGGTCCCAAACTATATCATTAAAAAATTCAATCCTCTGTGAGGTAAGGTGAGATCAAGAGGTTTTCTTGAGCACTTGAAGAAAATCTAAAGAATGAGGGTGCTTATAAGTGGAGAGAATGGGAGGCTAGTGTGTCAATGGAGAGGGTAGAAGGGAGAGTCTTGGTGCAAAGGGTGGGAGGGAATGGTTGGCACATAGGGTGAGAGAGGAGATTTTGTTTTTATATATATATTTTTTGGTTGATGGAGAGGCTTGGAGAGTGTCCACTGTCAGTCGATGGGGAGGGAGAGAGGGGATGGTCGGTGGGGAGAATGAGAGGAGCTGGGAGGGAAAGAAGAGGTTGTGGAGAGGCTTGGAGGATGGGGAGGGAGTGGTCGGTGAGGTTGGAGGGCACAGGCGATGATTGCGATCACTAGTGAGCTCCGAGGGCACCAACGATGGCGGGAGGGAAGTGAGGTCAAAGAGCTCGAAGGGCACTGACGATGGTCGCAATCGGTGAGGTTGGCAAGCTTGGAGAGCACCAGCGATGGCTACGGACGATGAGTTGAAAGAGCATCGGCCATTCCCAGCAGTGAGATCAATGAGCTCAGAGTGGCGTTTGGAGAGCGGCGGGCGATGGCAGTGACGAATTGGTGAGTTGGGGTGGAGCTCGGAGGGCACCGGTGATGGCCGACTGATGAGCTTAGAGAGCTCGTGATGCAACGGCGGAGGTGGTAGTAGTGACCACTGGTCAAATCTCTTTTGTTGTCTTAAAACTTTTTTTTTTTTAAAGGACCTCCCTTAAACTGTGTGAACATTCCTTCATGCATTGCCATTTTGAGAAAGATGATAAGTTTGATGGCACTAGGCATCATACTTGGTGTATTAAAATGCAGATGGCATTAATTCATCATGACCTTTGGGGTATTGTGAATGGTAGTGAGAAAAATCCAAGTGGGAGGGATCTTGATCTAATGAGAACGGATAGACCAATGCTGATTGCTTTTATTGTTGGAGTGGAAATAAAGGTAGGGACACAACACATACTGATGTTAGCAAGCAAGGAGAGCCAGAGAGAATCACAACACTTGAAGTAGATTGAAAAAATACTCCGGCACATTATTAGCCTACATCCACACATCAATGTCATATAAATGGCTTGAATCTCCCTTGTAGTGATGATGTGAACATGTATAGGAGTCATGTATTAATCCTCAAATAATAACAATCAGCCCAAAGCTTTGCAAAAAGCTTTGAACTTTCCCATACGAGAGCCTTCATGAACATATCTATCATATTGTTGTGTGTAGAGACGTAAGCCATGCTAATCTCTCGTGCAATGATCCTCTCCCTGACATGATGATAATGCACCTCAATGTACTTTGTGCAAGCATGAAACATTGGGTTCCTCATCACAATGGCCAATGCACCTGGCTATCAATGGAGATGGAGGTGGAGGATTGTTCCCTAACACCAATATCTATCAAAAGCTATCTAAGCCATATGTACTCCACAGTCACTATAAAAGCTACCATGTACGAAGCTTCACAGCTCGAAGTGGCCACGTCAGCTTCTTCTTCTTACTAAGCCATAATATATATATGAATCACCAAGATGAGCAAAAGCCACTAGTGGATCATGTAAGCAATAAGAGGCTTATAGTCTTCAAGACCAAACCATGTAAGCAATCTATGTATGTACTTTAACTGCAACATCACCATATCATCATCAAGCCATATAAACTGTATGTCCAAATAGTAATGCAACGAGCCCAAATTTGTCATCTCAAATGACACATGTAATTCAACCTTGAAGGTAGAGAGAGGGTACTATGAGTACCATGTCATCAACATATAACAATGACTTTAAAAAATCATACTCCTCTTTGCAGAAACCATTTGCAACCAATTATACATTTATCATCTTATATCATGCTTTGGAAGCCTACTCAAGACCATATAAATCTTTTCTTAACATGTAAACTTACTTATGTCCTTTTTAAACAAAACCACAAGATTGAGATACGTAAACCTCCTCATGTAAATCACCATTCAAGAAGGTAATGTTAATATCTAGCTGATGTACACTCCATATATGATGTGCTGCCATGCAATAATACGCACCACAAACATGGGGGCAAAGGTCTCATCATAATCTGTACCTTTCTCCTGAGCATAACCCTTTGCACAATAAGCCTTGCATTGTAGTGGTCTCAATGCTACCATCAGCTATATGTTTAATCTTATAAACACACTTCATGCCAATGGCCTTTTTATTATAAGGCGAATCTGTCAAAAACCAAGTGTCATTTTTTAGGATTGAGTCCTACTCATCCTTCATGGCCTACATCCAATGATCATGTTTTATGCCTCCTCAAATAAAACAGTTTTCTCTTCGTTGCATATACTGGAAATGAGAGCATGATCCACAAAGAAAAAGTTGCATTTAGAGAACATGCACATGTCATACTAAGCAAAGGAGTATCTAATTTGCTATCCTGCAATGTTTACACCACCATCCATTTTGGCATACTCTTGGAGGCCTATAGGGCTTTCCTTTCCTCATCCATAATTGTCAATAGGTTGATCTATGGGAAATTTCTTGTTGTTTTCAACCAGTATGGAGGCTTGATTCGTAGCACTGTACCACCAGTCATTTTGGCATACTCTTGGATGCCTGTAGGGCTGTCCTTTCTTTATCCACTACATCATCCATAATTGTCTCATCAATAGGTTGATCTATGGGGTATTGCTTGTTGTTGAAGTTTCAACCGGTATGGGGGGTTGATTTTGTAGCACCTTTTTGAGCATTCATTTGCCCCATATATGGTTATTTGACATTATACAAAGGTAGAGTGTATCAAAGATGTCCTATGAGCATACATTTTATTATTTTAAAGCATGGGCTAAACTAAGTTCTCAACAAAGACATCTCTACTTACCAAAATCCGACTTATGTGGATGGTAGTGTCTACCCTTTGCTTTCTAAGTTGTATCCCACGACAATGCATTTTATTGCCTTATTATCTAGCTTATTGTGTTGTTTCTCAGGCACAAGAGCATAAGCAAGACAACCAAAACAGGTAAATGAGCCACAAAGAGCTTCCTACCATTCCAAGCTTCATAAGGGGTAATTATTTGCAATGTCTTGGTGTTTAGCACATAAGTGACACAAAACTGTCTCCAACCAAAAAACATGAGACAAATTCGAGACTTTAACCCATGCAATGCACCATCTCCATGAGAGATTTGTTCTTCCTCTTAGCCACATTATTCTGTTGAGGTGTGTAAGGCACCGTTCATTGATGTTTTATGCCTCTTTCAGTCATATATGCATGAAAATCCTTTGACATACACTCCCACCCTCGATTCATACGAAGGGTGCCAATTTTATATGCAAACACATTTTTAGCCATAGAAACAAAGTATCTGAAGCATGTAAAACCCTCTGACTTTTCTTTCAACGAATACACCCAAGTAATTACATGGAGTAGTGGTCGATAAAACTCACAAAGGAGAGATATCCCCCAATCGATGGTCTCCTCGTAGGACTACATACATCACTATGTTTAAGCTATAATTTATGGATAGCCTTTATTGATCCATCTTTCGAAAATGATGTACGTTGCATCTTGCCCAAAATGCATCTCTACAATACATTTTTGACAGGGGCCTCAAGCTACTTTAGCAACTTTGATACCATCTCTTACTTTTTAAGGCACAACAAACTGCCAAAATTCAAGTGATTAAAGCAGGCATGCCATAGCTCCGTGTCACTCATAGCAAGTGTAGTAGTAACCACTACGTGCCAATCTCTCATACATATCCAACCTATAAGTACCGAATACCACAGTGATGTATCCATCACTCCGACCATGAGCTGTACATCTGTCATCCAACAAATCTGACCACGAGGTCTACCCCAACAATGGCAAAGACTGACATCAAGTTTTTTAAATGCCTGGCACAAACAAGACTTCTGAAAGAGTGTTTATCACGCCACTTGTAACAGTGAGCACAACCTTACTAAGTCCTTTCACTGGTAATGAGGATTTGTTTGTACATGTGTCTATGCCTCCTTGAGGAGCAAACTCAAAAGAGGAAAACAAATAACATTAAGACGTAATGTGCTTGCTAGCACCACTATCAAAATGCCAGACATGTTGATCTATCACTCACATGCATACATCATAAATAGAAAGGTTATAACTACAGTGCACACAATGAATGCCTAATCATGTTGTGCATAGTTTGTTGACTCCTTTTCAACACTTAGTGCTGATGCATCCGCCAGAGTCATGTCCAACTCTTTCTTCTTTTCTTTCTCCAACATTTTTTCTACATTCATCTTCCAATAATAGTTACATTTGTCTTTCTACTTAGAGGCTTATCACCCCCCTTTTTGACATCCTTGCTAGAAGACTAGGCTGATTCTACCTTTGACTTGTAGCCACCCTAAGAGAAGGCTTTGGTTTTATCTTTTCAACTAACAGCGAATGCTTGATCTCCCAGTTTGGTTTTGATCGTATTTCTCTTCTTACAAAAGCACCACAACCAACTCATCAAACATAAGGACATTGGGACTACCTTTCATCATCATGAGCCAAAGTGTGGATACAAAACCTTGGTATAAATGTGGTAAAACTCTAAGAACAGTAGACACCAATGAATTGTCCGGATAGACCTCATCAATACATGCAAGCTACTCTTTGAGATCTTTGATCCTTGTGAGTTGTAACTTCCATCTTTAATTATAGCCAGAGTGCTAATAATGCTATTATAAGCAATCCAATTTTCCATGCTAAAACTAAGCATACTAAAGTCGAGTATCTCTACATTAGAATGGTTGCAAGCTTCATGAATTGTCCTACTGCAATACTATGACAAATATTATCACCAAAAGCCTCTCCAAGGATAAGTTTACTACTAACCAATAAATTTTCAAGGGAGAAACCAAAAATTCACCCTTTTTTATCATATTTTCATTGAGGAAAGAATATAAGGAACATCACATTTTTTATTTATTTTTTCATTGAGGGAAGAGTTGAAGGAACATTACGATTTATATGTGGTTACGTGGACCTAATCAACTCCATGATTAGCGGCCACTTTAATTAGAAAGTAATCATAATAAGTGTGATTGGAGATACGAACCAACCCACATTCTAGGTGAAGACCTTAGATTTAGCAATATATACTAGACAATTCATAATCATTACCACAGTTAGCTAATCATAGTCCGTTGTACTCAATTCACAGTACCATTCAACCCACTTATGTTAGCAAGTCCTATTCAACTTAATTGGTCCTAAGCACTTTGTTCTTTGTACTCGTTTAATTTGACATATTATGCCAATCATTGTCTCCAATCGATCCTAAGTACTTTGTTCTTTGTACTCATTTAATGTAATAAATTATGCCAATCATTGTCTCTCTTTCAACTAAAGGAGGAAAAAACGTATTCATTTAAAAAATGATGAGTATATTTCCAAAAAACATGTACACAAATCTATTCTCTACTACCCTCTCGAAAACATGTACACAAATCTATTCTCTACTACCCTCTCGAAAACATGACTAATGGAGGTTTTCCTTCATGTGCTATCTAAAGGATGTCATATTGATAGGCTTGGCTGGGGTGTGGAGGTCGGGGATAGAATCCCTGTGGATGTTCCCAAGTGTAATGGTGTCAACTTTTCAAAAAATAGGAGCTACTCATATGCTCAACCTCATGTAGTGCTCCCTAGTATCATAAACTTGACAAAAGTTGCAACCAACCAACTAGTGTGGCACTCCAAATGCCATCTAGCCTATGGCAATCCTCATTGCATGTGACGTGTGCCTTCTCAAGCATCTTGGCTGTTGAACCACAGGCCGAATCATAATCCTTGCAAAAAAATTATAACTAGGTTGTAAGTTGTTTTTTGGGGTATTGCGAGATTATGTACTAAAAGTAGAATTGAGCACCAATGGGTGTAGCAAGCAAGAGTTGAACCCAGGTAAATCAACCACCCTAACCACTCCTCCACAATGCCCATGGGTGACTTGGTTGGAAGTTGTGCCAACCCAATGACGGTTGGAAGAGTCAGTTTTATATTTACAAAGACAGGATGATGGGAGCATCAAGTCTTTAGAAAGGGGCCATTTAAATATCAAGAAACTAGCGATCTCAAACAAACATCTTCTACACTTACTAGCTGTATGGAAGATGCAAGTGCACTGTGTACAGTTGAAGGACCATCTAAGTAAGGTAGCAAAGCCAGGAAAGGGAGTTCAAAGGCAGCATATGCTAGTTGCTTGCCTTTGAAGTTTCTATACTGGAATGCCACGTTTCTGAAAACTGTCATTGAGATGTGAAGGCCTTTAAAGCTCGATAAGGTGCCAAAGATTATCGTATAATAAGCCACACAAATGTGTCTTAGATCAAGAGTTTATACTGCTTGTGGGCTAATCCTTATCTAATTGCAAAAAAAAAAGGAAAAAAAAAAGAGAATGCATCAGAGTGGCATAATTACAGCCGCATCATACCTTAGTTAGCCTAACATGTGGCACCCAAATCCTTGTAGTGTATCTTGGAGTACCAATGAGGTGCCAAAATGCATGATATATGTTTGTATACCGTAAGATAAGGTTCTGTCTGGAAAATGTTAACATGAACTCTCTCACATGACAGATGTTCTCCAAGGGTAATTTCTTGATGCATTTACTCTAGAAAATCACAAGGCAAACCCACAATTCTGACTGAGCATGGCCACTCGAACTCAATTCTGATGCAGTAACGAGTGACTTGCCCATATTTTTTCATGTCAGGGTGCTGGTGTGGCATCATAAAAACTCCAAGACTGGTGCTCTTGCTGTGGTTGGAGTAACACAGCCAAGAACAGTTGGCTTTGTAGCCTCGTGCAGGACACAAGAACATCAAACGTCAACGAGGAGGAAACCAAAGTTTGATTTTTTTGTCCACGCCTGCCGTCGCTAGAATTGTGGCCCGCCCTTTTTCTGCCAAAATTATCCCACTATTAGAGGGGTAAAATGATCTCACAAAAAGAAAGCACTCCTTATTTTTTAACGAGTTCTACCTGTATGAACAGGGTCCGGTGTCCAGGCTATGCAGGTAATGAACCCTGCATTTGCACAGAAAGTATAAGGCAAGACAAGACCACCACACAAAAGGAGATGTCTACACCCATGGAGTAAAATCAGGTTGGTTACAGACAGCATGGATGCCAAAACCACCCCTCTTCTAACAGGTTAATCAGAGTTCTGCAAAATGGATGGTGGTCCCTGTACGCATAAGTGCTCACGTGCCATTACGCTGACTAGGTGCCCTCATTTCGCCCATACATTAAGAAAGTTGAGCGATCAACTTTGAAAAGTCGATGCCTGGAGTCCACGATCATGGCAGCTTCTGTAAAGGGGGTGCCTCAGCTAGGGCACCCATCCCACCAGAGCTCATGCCCACGCTATGGGCAGTGGTGCCCAGGTTGTGTAACCAGCCTTAAAATATATGCCATTGCTTGCAGATGCAAATGCCAGTTGGTCAGTAGCATGGTGATAGAACTTTGCAAGTGTGTGAGGATATCTATTTGGAAATATACATGCTTTCTTACTAAACATTAATCTCTTTATTTACTGAAGATTGTTTTTAAAAATGTATATGCTTATTTATTAAATAATATTCTAAACTGATGGCTGTAGATAGAATAAATTAAGCTCGTGCACTGAAACAAATGAGTGGAGATTGAGTTGGCTCACCATCATGTGCATTATCAACCGATTCGAGAGCCTCCCCTGAATCTAAACTGAGCCATTGCAGAGTTGAACCATGAGTCACTGCAAGCATTTTGTTATCAGGAGATACTGCCACTCTCTCATAGTGTACAGCCACACCTTTCGAATCATGCAATGGTATAGGGAGCACCTTCAAACATTTGGGGTCTTCATCTAAGTGATATCTGACTGCCAAGAAAGAAAAGAAAACGCCACAATTTATCATCGAAGTTCCAGCAGGAAATAGCCCCCAAAAGACTAGAAATTTAGAGAAAAATAGTGAAATTAAAGCTTAACAGTGACAGTATTGTAATCTAACATTCAGGGCATCAGAGAAAGTAAATAATGTGAAAAAAAATGACAAAAGGGAGGCTATTAATATAGGAAATTGTGAATTGAAATAAGGGGGGAGAGAAAAAAACTGTTAGACAGATTTTCCATCTGGGCAATGGAGAATTCGCGATAGCGGCCACACGTAGATTTTCAGCCTGCATAATGTTTGTGTTTGCCCTAATTTCTCTGTGGGTGAGCCTGAAGCGGTCCTACCAGATACGCTTGGGTTTTACCCCCCTTTTGGGGGGCCACTCGTGTGTGCAGACAGATTTTCCATCCGGGTAGTTGATCTTCTCCTCTTTGTTTGCAGGGCTGAAACGTAACTCTTCTCCTTCTTCTGGTGGAGGCATTGATTTCGGTGTTCAGCAGTGGAAATGAGTCAAGGAACCATAGATATCGATTTTGTAGAGGCATATGTCTCAACAGAAGATGTAGACAAGTTTGAGGGTGGTGAAGGGAAAAAGGAAAAAGAAAGGGAAAGAGGTGAAGATGGTTGCACTCTGCAGGTAGCTCAAAACAGGTGACAAATGCATGCACAAAGTGATGGGAAGCAAGCGGAAGCAAACAAAAAGAGAACTTCTAAAACGACCACCCCTCCTTCCTTTAGGTCATTGTATGATATGGTAGGTGCCCTCTAGGAAGGCCGAAACTATCCGTCATAGGAGGATCACTGTCTCCCCCGTCCGTGTCTTGGCTGCTGCTGCTGTGGCCTCCTTGAAAGTGAAAATGTTATTTGAGCCCGTCTGCGTGCTGTAAACAATAAGGCTGCAATAGGAGGCTGATGACTTTGGCTAGGATTTTGTAGATTGTAATTGCAAAAAAAAGGAAACGGGGAACCAATGGAGGATCTCTTGGTGATCTTTAATCTTTGGTATCAAGTGATAAGACCTGTTGTTATGATCTCATTGAAGACCACTGTAAGTCAACCTCCAAATTTGTGAGGAGTATACCAGAAGACCGTCCTGGTTGGGGCACTTCCCTTGGGGGAGGGCTTGAAGACCTTTGGCAACCTCCTACATTGAATCCCCTCTCCGCTGTCCTACTAGACTCACTATCATACCTCGTCCTCTTGAGGGGATTCTAGATCTGGCAAGGGAGTCCCCTAGGACTATGTGACACACCATGTGTCAGCAAGGATCTATGGCTAGAAAGAGGCGTCGCAATCGGCATTGAATTGGCACTGTCAGATTTGAAGTGAACTAGGAGTGAACTCAGGGTGAACTAGGGATACAGTAAACTAAGGGTGAACTACGTTGAACTTTATCCGACAAAAAAGTAAACTAGGGATTGCCCAAACTTTTAGGAAGATTGCAAGGAAATAATTTGAGATGAGATTTTTCAGAGGAGCCTTAAAGTTTGTAACTAACATAGAGTCTTTATAAAAGGTTTGGGACATGCCTATGTTTCACACAATCAAGAGACACTAAGGTATGCACTCGGTTCCATGATAAGTATTATAGTAAAGTTAGGGTAAACCACATGACTAAACTACGGGTAAACTAAGAGTGAACTAGGAGATAAAGTGAAATTAGGGTAAACTAAGAGCGAACTAAGTGATTTTTGGCAATAATTACATATTAAGTAAACTAAGGGTGATCTACGAGTGAACTAGGAGTTACCTGGCTTTAAAGTAAACTAGGGATAAACACTTAGTAATCTGGAATTCCATACTCCAATATTCCTGTACTCCTATTAGGTTCCTTATTTATCATATAGGTAGATTTCTTCTTAGCTACATTTTGGAAAGGTCTTTTGTATTGATGTTCTTGCCTTGCTTTCTCATAACACCTCTAGTAATGTTCATCTTGTTTGATGTTTTTTTTAATAGAAGGGATGGAGTGCCTTGACGACTACATAAGTCGCTTTGGATGATCAAAGGTGGATTCAGATGATGGTTCGAGCACCTATGAAACAAGCGACCATGAAAGTGATGACTAAAGCTCCTATGAAACAAGTGACCCTACAAGAGATGAAGATCAACCTCAAGTCGCAATTATGAGCTTAGAACAGCTAAGTAAACAAAGAATCTTCTCTCCACTTAATCCACATTTTTATGTTTCTCCCACATTCTATTCTTTCGATCCACAAAGTTATGACTTGATGAAGGTGTGGATCCAAAAAAGCAGCTCAATAACCTTGTAGGCTTTGAAGTTGTGTGACACTAAAGGAATGCTTGATTTAAAGAGATGAAGGAAAATGAAAGACAACCTGTGCCTGAAGCAAAATGAAGATGGTTCTTATTATCTTTGCTTAAGTTCACCGCCAAAATTGAAGATCTCCTACATAGAGGAGTGAAAAAGCATTGTGCAAGAATGTCACTCAATGGGAGATGGAACATGTCATCTAAGGATAAATGATACTCTTCAAAATATTAAGTCCACACGGTGTGTGGACATTAAAAGGCACGGAATTCCTATCGCATATGTGAAGGACCTTCTCAATGTTTGTGAATGTGCAAGATGGACCAAAAGTCACAAAGTATCTCAACCACTTTCCAAAAACGATAGTACTCTACTTCTTAAGCGTGAAAGGAGTGTAAATGTATCACATGTGAATCAAGCTTTAATCAAGATTATGATTGAGCACAAAGTAACTGGTATATTACGAAGGAAGCATCAACGTGGCCGATATCGCGTTAGATTTTAGGAGAAACCACGGATTTGGTGTCCACATTGTTGTATCAAAACTTTTATGGTAGACCCTAGGGTTACCATCACATGCACCACATGCCATGCACTATTGTCCCTAGCAGCAAGGCATGCTCCAATTGGCGTAGAGGGATTTCTACTGAATAAATATATGATATCGCAACTTAAATATCATGAAAAATTTCAGCATACAAGTATGGGGAATCTCCAAATGATGAGAGATGCTTCACACTAGTTCAAGAAGATGGTGGAGTCCTTTGTAATGTTTTTGCATCCGAATGGAGGCTTGTACTCTTGTAATGGTTTTTTTTGCAATGCCACTGTTAATGTACGAATTGATTGTCATTCTCTCTCTCTCTCTCTCTCTCTCTCCATGCATATAGCTTTGCATTTTCCTAGTAGTAGAGCTCCATCCCCTGCACACCCAGATTCAGCTTTTTTATTCAGTACTTTTTCATTTTGTTGGGATGACAGAGGATACCCCATATACAGGTACTCCGATTTGTCTCATAGGCCGAGTTTGGTCTTTTGGAAGACGTTAATAAAATCTTTCTTTCTTTCTTTCTTTCTCTCTCTCTCCAAACCTAGAGCTGTATTGATTATCATTCATACTCTCTATCCCCCCCGTGAAGCCTACTTCTCGATCAGTGTATATTCCCAGGCTTATCTTAGTTCACCCTTAGTTCACTCTTAGTTCACTTCTGGGATTATCTACCCCACTATCCCTCCTTCAAGCCTACCTTTCGGTCACCGTATATTCCCAGGCTTATCTTGGTTCACCCTAAGTTCACGTTGTGTGGCTAAAAATAGAGGCTGATAATGTGTACATACATGTACATGGCGTGTGTGAAGTTTTGCTTTTGAAGGCGTTGCTAGGTGTTCAGCATGGATGCTTTTGAGTTTGGGCTGGTTGCAGGCCTGTCCGTTGAGAGGTTTGCTGGGTTGATTAAAGCTGTTCGACCGCTTGATATGTGTGGGCACGTCCAAGTGAGTGGGCACTCAAGGTTGCATTTGAGGTATGTGGACATGGAGCATGAAAAAAAGGGTAATGGAGGGCTTGTCTTGGACATGGTGTGAAAAGAATAACATCATGGCCATTTTTATAATGAATAAAAAGAATAAACATGACTTTTTTAGAAGGTGGCGTGGAGGATTAAGTTGCCGCCAGCTTGCTTCTCGAAGCTGGCCAGCGCAGCAGTGAGGGTGGGGTCTAGGTCGTTGAGGAGAGCAAGGAGAGGAGCTGGAGGGGAGCCCCCGTGCAGGCGTGAAGGGAGTGGGAGCCGACGGGGGCAGCCGCGGGTGTGGTGGCACTGCAGCAGTGGGGGGACTCTCTGAGGTGAAGGAGCCGCCGTGTTGGTTGCTTAGAGGAGGGGCCTCGAGCGCAGCAGAAGGTGCAGAGAAGGTTCTGAGTGTTTGTGCGGTAGCTGGAGCGGCCGCCGAGTTGCTTGAACGTGGAGACGGCGGGGAACCGACGGGAAGAGACCCCCTGGTGTGTTGTGTGTGTGGGCTACAGTAGTGAGTGCAGCTGGGCGCAGAGAAGCAGGTGATTCTGCTGAAGAAGCTGACAGAGAGCTGGCTGTGGAGTGCTGGTGTAAGGAAGGGTTTGCAGAGAAGCTAGAGAAGTGTGGTTGCTGCCGTGTGGAGGCAAGCTGCTGGGCAGAGGTGTGAAGACAGCCAGCGTAGGTGACTGATCCTATGCTTGGGGAGTGGCAGTGAGCTGGTGGAGCAGCAGAGAGATCTTCAGGTGAGGTGCAGTACAGAGAACGAAGAGGTCGGCTGCAGAGAAGCAAGGAACGAAGGAATTTGGATCGACCAGGAGCTGGAGAGGGCTGATTGCGAGCGGGTGCTTGGTGTAGCTGGTGTTTGGGATATCTTGGGATATCCACCTCTGTAAAGATCAAGGTCTTTTCTGAAATATGAGTCTTGTTCATGCTCTTTGGTCTGGTGTTCTGGTGTGTTTGCATGCGTGTGTGGAAGTGTGGCATGCTATAAGGGCGTAGACAGCTCTACCGCTTCCGTGCCATCACTTTTTGGTGCCCCCACTGAGGAGCAGATTTCCTCTGGTTTGTGAAAGAGAACAAGGCTGTGTGAAGAAAGATTTGGAAATGGCTCAGGATTTTCCGGAGTATTGGGAATTGCCACAGGAAAATGCAACCAGGTTTTTGGAGAAGATGGAGTTTACAGCTTTGATGAAAGACAGGGCAACCCCGGAGATCCTTTCTCGGATTTTGGCTTGATTGATGGTGAGCTGGATGCTCCTTTGGTTGATGGTGCGATAGATTTCGCAGGTGTGGATGCTGATCAAAAGGTGTGTGTTCCTTGTCATGCCCAAGAGAATGAGTTGGTGGTTGTCAGTGATGGTGAGGATGCATGTGAGGCTATTGTTGTTGGTCAGGGGGACCAAGATGCTTTGCCTGAGAGTTTGGGGAGCTTGGACTTGGTAGGGATGCCTGTGCAAGATGTGGAGAATCTTGCAGGATCGCCAATGGTCTTGAAGCTGGAGAAACTGCAGGAAAGCGACAATGATGAGTCTACAGTGCACGAGGTTGCTGTGTGTGATGTTAATGGGCTGAAGGGAAGTGAGTGTATGGTGAACACACCGCATGTGGATGCTCAGCATATGGATGAGTGGTTTGGTTATAGTTCGAGTCTGGCAGGTTGCCCAGAGGAAGGGTTGGAAGCCAGTGATGTGGGCTGCAAGTTGGATTGTGACCGTGAGATGGGGGTTGATGATAAGATGAGTGTTGTTTCGGTATATGATTATGGATGGGAGTCAGATGTGTCAGAGGGGAGTAAAGGTGAGGAGTGGTTGTCTCCACCACAAGGCTGTGTGAGCTGGTCCGGAGGAGGAAATGCAATAGAATATGGTGATGAGGCCATATTTAAAAAGCCAAGGGGGTTGCTGAGAGTGGAAGGCTATGACAGGGTGCTTCAATGGTTGTTTGATGGAGAAGAATGCCTGAAGGACTGGAAGATAGATGCACCGAGGTTTGTGTTTGATCCAGGGGGATAAGTGGTTTCTGTTTGTGCAGCTGCTGGACATAAATGTCTCAGCAGAAGAAAGGGGGTTGCTAAATATGTGTGGCTAAAAATAGAGGCTGATAATGTGTACATACATGTACATGGCGTGTGTGAAGTTTTGCTTTTGAAGGCGTTGCCAGGTGTTCAGCATGGATGCTTTTGAGTTTGGGCTGGTTGCAGGCCTGTCCGTTGAGAGGTTTGCTGGGTTGATTAAAGCTGTTCGACCGCTTGATATGTGTGGGCACGTCCAAGTGAGTGGGCACTCAAGGTTGCATTTGAGGTATGTGGACATGGAGCATGAAAAAAAGGGTAATGGAGGGCTTGTCTTGGACATGGTGTGAAAAGAATAACATCATGGCCATTTTTATAATGAATAAAAAGAATAAACATGACTTTTTTAGAAGGTGGCGTGGAGGATTAAGTTGCCGCCAGCTTGCTTCTCGAAGCTGGCCAGCGCAGCAGTGAGGGTGGGGTCTGGGTCGTTGAGGAGAGCAAGGAGAGGAGCTGGAGGGGAGCCCCCGTGCAGGCGTGAAGGGAGTGGGAGCCGACGGGGGCAGCCGCGGGTGTGGTGGCACTGCAGCAGTGGGGGGACTCTCTGAGGTGAAGGAGCCGCCGTGTTGGTTGCTTAGAGGAGGGGCCTCGAGCGCAGCAGAAGGTGCAGAGAAGGTTCTGAGTGTTTGTGCGGTAGCTGGAGCGGCCGCCGAGTTGCTTGAACGTGGAGACGGCGGGGAACCGACGGGAAGAGACCCCCTGGTGTGTTGTGTGTGTGGGCTACAGTAGTGAGTGCAGCTGGGCGCAGAGAAGCAGGTGATTCTGCTGAAGAAGCTGACAGAGAGCTGGCTGTGGAGTGCTGGTGTAAGGAAGGGTTTGCAGAGAAGCTAGAGAAGTGTGGTTGCTGCCGTGTGGAGGCAAGCTGCTGGGCAGAGGTGTGAAGACAGCCAGCGTAGGTGACTGATCCTATGCTTGGGGAGTGGCAGTGAGCTGGTGGAGCAGCAGAGAGATCTTCAGGTGAGGTGCAGTACAGAGAACGAAGAGGTCGGCTGCAGAGAAGCAAGGAACGAAGGAATTTGGATCGACCAGGAGCTGGAGAGGGCTGATTGCGAGCGGGTGCTTGGTGTAGCTGGTGTTTGGGATATCTTGGGATATCCACCTCTGTAAAGATCAAGGTCTTTTCTGAAATATGAGTCTTGTTCATGCTCTTTGGTCTGGTGTTCTGGTGTGTTTGCATGCGTGTGTGGAAGTGTGGCATGCTATAAGGGCGTAGACAGCTCTACCGCTTCCGTGCCATCAACGTCTAGTTTACTCTTAGTTCACTCTTAGTTCACTCTTAGTTCACTTCTGGGTTTATCTATGCCCACCACTATCCCCTCTTTAATCCTATCTTTCGGTCAGTGTATATTCCCAGGCTTATCTTAGTTCACCATAGTTCACGTCTAGTTTACTCTTAGTTCACCCTTAGTTCACTTCTGGGTTTATCTATCCCTCAATCCCATCCCTCCCACCAAGCTTACCCTAGTTCACCCTTAGTTTACTTCTAGTTCACTCTTAGTTTACTTCTAGTTCACCCTTATATCACTTCTGGGTTTATCAAAAAATATCCAAAATGTTCAATACATAAAAAAAGGTGGAGTTGCATCCATTCATCCAAAATGTTCTCAATACATAGGAAAGGATGGAGTTGCATCCATTCATCCAAAATGTTCACTACATAAGAAAGGGTGGAGTTGCATCCATTCATCCAAAATGTTCACTACATAGGAAAGAGTGGATTTGCATCCATTCATCCAAAATGTTCAATACATAAAAAAGGGTGGAGTTGCATCCATTAAAGGGTGGAGTTGCATCCATTCATCCAAAATGTGAGACTACATAGGAAAGGGTGGATGTTACATCCATTCATCCAAAATGTTCAATACATAGGAAAGGGTGAATTTGCCTCCATTCATCCAAAATGTTCAATACACAGGAAAGGGTGGATTTGCCTCCATTCATCCAAAATGTTCACTACATAGAAAAGGATGGAGTTACATCTCAAATGTGAGCTTCACTTGTTCTCCACTTCCAAAGCATTCCTAGTCTAACCGACAAGTCCTTCCTTCAACCCCAACACACCCTCGTGCTTGAACCATATCTTTGTTAGCTATACACAATAAAGAAGAACTTAATGTGAGATAAAAGGAGTAGATCTTTCAACTCACCCAACTCTTAGATCTCTTTCCATAAGCACCATCAATGAGACGCTTTAGGTATGCTATGACGTAGTAGCCACAATCAACAGCATTCGGTTGGCATGAAACCTAGAGAATCAACATTATCTTCAAAATGAAAATGTGAGCTTGCAAGACACCTAGCAATATTGAATCTTCCTTTGATATACCTCCGGGATCTCCTGTGGATCTAATGTCTTTCTTGGCCTCTCCATAAAGTTTTTTAGATGGGTGTTTGGGCAATTTTGAGATATGATTTGATGTGCCCTAAAGTAACTCAAACACCCATCTAAAAAATCAAATCATATCTCAAAATTACTCAAACATATCTAAAAAACTTTATGGAAAGGCCAAGAAAGACATTAGATCCACAAGAGATCCCGGAGGTATATCAAAGGAAGATTCAATATTGCTAGGTGTCTTACAAGCTCACATTTTCATTTTGAAGATAATGTTGATTCTCTAAGTTCCATGCCAACCGAATGCTGTCGATTGTGGCTACTACGTCATAGCATACATAAAGTGTCTCATTGATGGTCCTTATGGGAAGAGATCTAAGAGTTGGGTGAGTTGAAAGATCTACTCCTTTTATCTCACATTAAGTTCTCCTTTATTGTGTATAGCTAACAAAGACATGGTTCAAGCACGAGGATGTGCTGGGGTTGAAGGAAGGACTTGTCGGTTGGACTAGGAGTGCTCTGGAAGTGGAGAACAAGTGAAGCTCACATTTGAGATGCAACTCCACCCTTTTCTATGTAGTGAACATTTTGGATGAATGGAGGCAAATCCACCCTTTCCTGTGTATTGAACATTTTGGATGAATGGAGGCAAATCCACCCTTTCCTATATATTGAACATTTTGTATGAATGGATGCAACATCCACCACTTCCTATGTATTGAACATTTTGGATGAATCGATGCAACTCCACCCTTTCTTATGTATTGAACATTTTGGATGAATGGATGCAACATTTTGGATGAATGGATGCAACTCCACCCTTTTCTATGTAGTGCTCCACCCTTTTCTATGTAGTGAACATTTTGGATGAATGGATGCAACTCCACCCCACCCTTTCCTATGTAGTGAATATTTTGGATAAATGGATGCAACTCCACGCTTTCCTAGGTATTGAACATTTTGGATGAATGAATGCAACTCCACCCTTTCCTATGTAGTGATCATTTTGGATGAATGGATGCAACACCACCCTTTTCTATGTATTGAACATTTTGGATATCTTTTGATAGCAGAAGTAATCTAAGGGTGAACTAGAAGTGAACTAAGGGTGCACTAGGGTAAGCTTGGTGGGGAGGATGGGATTGAGGGATAGATAAACCCAAAAGTGAACTAAGGGTGAACTAAGAGTAAACTAGACGTGAACTATGGATGAACTAAGATAAGCCTGGGAATATACACTGACTGAAAGGTAGGATTAAAGTGGGGATAGTGGTGGGATAGATAAACCCAGAAGTGAACTAAGGGTGAACTAAGAGTAAACTAGACATGAACTGAGGGTGAACCAAGATAAGCCTGGGAATATACACTAACCGAAAGGCAAGCTTAAAGGGGCGATAGTGGGGTAGATAAACCTAGAAGTGAACTAAGAGTGAACTAAGGATGAACTAAGATAAGCCTGGGAATATACACTGATCGAGAAGTAGGCTTCACGGAGGGGATAGAGAGTATGAATGACAATCAATACAGCTCTAGGTTTGGAGAGAGAGAGAGAGAGAGAGAGAATGATAATCAATTCGTACATTAACAAAGGCATTGCAAAAAAAACCATTACAAGAGTACAAGCCTCCATTCGGATGCAAAAACATTAAAAAGAACTCCACCATCTTCTTAAACTAGTGTGAAGCACCTCTCATCATTTGGGGATTCCCCATACTTGCATGCTGAAATTTTACATGATATTTTAGTTGCGATATCACATATTTATTAAGTAAAAATCTCTCTACGCCAATTGGAGCATGCCTTGCTACTAGGGGCAATAGTGCATGGCATGTGGTGCATGTGATGGTAACCCTAGGTTCTACCATAAAAGTTTTGGTACAATAATGTGAACACCAAATCTGTGGTTTCTTCTAAAATCTGACGCGATTTCGGCCACGTTAATGCTTCCTTCGTAATACACCAGTTACTTTGTGCTCAATCATAATCTCGATCAAAGCTTGATCCACATGTGATACATTTACACTCTTTTCACGCTTAAGAAGTAGAGTACTATCGTTTTTGGGAAGTGGTTGAGATACTTTGCGACTTTTGGTCCATCTTGCACATTTACAAACATTAAGAAGGTCCTTCACATATATGATAGGAATTCCCGACTTTTTAATGTCCACACACCATGTGGAATTAATATTTTGAGAGTATCATTTATCCCTAGATGACATGTTTTATCTCTCACTGTGTGACATTCTTGCACAATGCTTTTCCACTCCTCTATGTAGGAGATCTTCAATTTTGGCAGTGAACTTAAGCAAAGATAATAAGAATCATCTTCATTTTGCTCCAGACACAAATTCTCTTTTATTTTCCTCCATCTCTTTAAATCAAGCATTCCTTTAGTATCACACAACTTCAAAGCCTCTAAGGTTATTGAGCTGCTTTTTTGGATCCACACCTTCATCAAGTCATAACTTTGTCGATCGAAAGAATAGAATGTGGGAGAAACATACTGATGTGTATTAAGTGGAGAGAAGATTCTTTGTTTACTTAGTTGTTCTAAGCTCGTAATGGCCACTTGAGGTTGATCTTCATCTCTTGTAGAGTCACTTGTTTCATAGGAGCTTGAGTCATCACTTTCATAGTCGCTTGTTTCATAGGTGCTCGAACTATCATCTGAATCCACCTCTAACCACCCAAAGTGACTTATGTAGTCGTCAAGGCACTCCATCCCTTCTATTAAAACATCAAACAAGATAAACATTACTAGAGGTGTTATGAGAAAGCAAGGCAAGAACATCAATACAAAAGACCTTTCCAAAATGTAGCTAAGAAGAAATCTACCTAATGATAAATAAGGAATCTAATAGGAGTACGGGAATATTGAAGGAGTATGGAATTCCAGATTACTAAGTGTTTATCCCTAGTTTACTTTAAAGCCATGTAACTCCTAGTTCTTAGATCACCCTTAGTTTACTTAATATGTAATTGTTGCTAGAAATCACTTAGTTCACTCTTAGTTTACCCTAATTTCACTTTATCTCCTAGTTCACTCTTAGTTTACCCGTAGTTTAGTCACGTGGTTTAACCTAACTTTACTATAATACTTATCATGGAGCCGAGTGCATACCTTAGTGTCTCTTGATTGTGTGAAACAGAGGCATGTCCCAAACCTTTTATAAAGACCCTATGTTAGTTACAAACTTTAAGGCTTCTCTGAAAAATCTCCTCTCAAATTATTCCCTTGCAATCTTCCTAAAAGTTTGTGCAATCCCTAGTTCACTTTTTTGTCGGATAAAGTTCAACGTAGTTCACCCTTAGGTCACTGTAGTTCACCCTGAGTTCACTCCTAGTTCACTTCAAATCTGACGGTGCCGATTCAATGCCGATCGCAACGCCTCTTTCTAGCCATAGATCCTTGCTGACACATGGTGTGTCACATAGTTCTGAGGAAGGGAGTCCATCTGGTCCCCTGAGATTGTGGAATGCCATTCTTCTTGTGTTATGGACCTGAGGAGTCCAAACATTTCCCGTTGATTTTGTCTCCTGCCTCAGTGTACAAAGTGGATCCGTCTCCATGTGGGCACCGGTCCAAGGGTTGTCACGGGTCTGCTTGAGGCACAAAAGACTCCGGTGAAAGCTGTGCTCCTAATCCCTGAAAGCCCATGTGTTACATCCCGAGGATAACATGAGTAATCCAAGGTTAGGGAGACTGGGGGAATAGGATTAGGCATCTAAACGGGAAGGTTAGAAGTTATTAGAGGCTTGGGCTTCTCTGCCGCGATGGCACTGTATCCTCTTAAGGGTGGATCCTGTGATAACGGGCAATTACCATTATGCGTGTCCACTCACCTATTAGTGTGCATAGGAGTTGTTCCATGAGCGCAACGTCTAGGTCGTTTCTGTGCTAAACTCCTGTGCGTGTGCTACATCTCCTAACTGCTCCCGAAAGAGGTAGCCCCCCCCCCCCCCCCCCCCCCCCCCCCCCCCCCCCCCCCCTTTTTCTTGCCACACGGTGTGGCAGAGGGTGGAGAAAAAGGTCAAATTTAACACGCGGAGAACTAAGGTATAGGAAAAGGAGGGTAGGGGGACCCTGGGAGGGTGTGCTACAATTTTCTTGACCCTACTCTTTCTGGGTGTGTGTAATTTACTGACCCAGTTTAATGCTGTCCTGGTCACTTTGTCACCATAAACAAAGGTTAGCTGACCATCAGATTGGTATATGCAGTGTCCACTCTGTATATGTTTATTAAGATGCTAGAACTTGGGATTTTTTCAAAATGAGCCTTAGAGTTCAATCATTGGAGTTAAACCCAATAGGAAGTAAAGTAGCTGCATATAACAGCAATTTTCAGTTCTCTTGAAACTCAACTTCTGCTCGGGCAAGATCACCATATTTTGTCACAGCTGAATTTACACTAAGACATTGTTTTTTGAAAAGCCTCTCTATATCCATCAGGATGTGCTTTCAAAAAAGCAGAAACATCCCCCCCCCCCTTTTTTTTTTATAAAGAACGACAAAAACATTATACAGAATTTAAATTGTCTTTTGAGCCATTAGGCATATGATACGGACAAGAAAAAAGAAAAATCTCATGCTTTTAGCTTCATACCATTGATATTCCAGACTCTAATTGAGCCATCTTTTGATGCTGTGATAATTCCAGCAGAATCCCACGTAAAGCTCAACCACGTAACCGCACTCTGTCATTCAAATCCATTGTTACTCTTTTGTCAATCTTAATCATGGCTTTTAAGCCTCAAAACTATCAACTCAAACCTCTAGAAATAGGCAGGACGCTAATTTCAGACAGTTTCTCTGACCTAGCAAACAGTTGTCTTCCAAAGTCTAGGCTCTGTTACTAGGCTGCATTAGGAGATACCATGACTAAACCAAAACAGCATCACATCTGAGAACTGTATAAATGAGTTGCTAATCACAAATAGCAGGGACTCCCGTTGTGGTGCTCTGCTGAGCTTTACATGGCGGAAAAAAGAGTTCACACTTGCAGAGAAGGAGAGAGAGAGAGAGCGAGAGCGAGATCTGGGGGGGGAGTGACCTCTTTTTGGAGGGGGTTCTAGCCTATCAGGTGGGTCACCTGAATTACCGCCACTCAGGGGCCCCCAAGGTAGCCTTCTCCAACCGTTTGCCTGCTTTCCTACACAAATTACCAACTGGCATCCCTTTCACCAGTGCTAAGACCCCCCCAAAACTCCAATTTCCCCTTTGCCATGGTCACAAACTTTGAACCATCCTAATCAGGAGGGGGCACTACAATCAAGCAGAAGAAGTTTTTTCCATAAGAATGGAGCATTTAATTTCTAGCGTCCTACATATTGAGAAGCCTAAACACTGGCAGGAGGACACAAAAGTAAAGAAAGAGTGCTGAGCCACCTACCTTATGTCCTTTCAGTTGCATGACCTTGCTAATTTCCCGCACAGATCCATCTTTTCCATAGACTATCTCCCATACCTGTCCGCATCAAGTTGTAGACCCTTCGTAAGTTAACCACTTCTGAGCTATACTAGACAAATATTTTACACTAAGAAAGCTTCCATGCATTCTGTAAAAGAAAGATAGCCGGCCCACTTTGACATCTGCAGTAAAAGCAGCAGCAGCAAGAAAGCGTCCATCTGGAGAAAGCGCAGCCATAGTATTTTTGAGCTGATTGGTATCAACAGTTCCAACACATTTCCCATCTGCTGCTAGCCAGAGCTTTATGTCTGTGCCTGCCAAATCCAAGACAAAGCAGTTACCACAACCACATAACTACCATGACCACGACCCCACCACTAACCCATGACTGGCTACTACTCTGGACTACCACCACCACCACCACTAGTCCCACAACCACTACCACCACACTACACCACCATGACCACCTACCACACCCACTACCACCACCACCACACTACACCACCATGACCACCTACCACAACCACTACCACCACCACCACTAGTCCCACAACCACTACCACGACACTACACCACCATCACCACCTACCACAACCTATAACTGCTACCACCACCCACTAGTATTACTAGAACATTCTGTGACTTCTACCAGTGGCCACAACCACACCTTTTTTATGCCTTTGTGGCCTCTTACAACCTAGGCCTCTATTTTGATGTTGATGCCAGCCTTTCACCACAGCAACATGTCTTCTTCACTCTATTCCACATTCCATCTTGAGCTGCCACTAAACTTACCTTCCCAAGGCCTATGACACTTTTTTCAGTAAAATCAACCTCGATTTTGAGCCTTCAATTTATGCATGAAAAGCAAACAGGGAGGGCAGCTTTTTCTACTGGATACTTTCTGAATTACCTTCAGAGCAGGAGGCAACTATAATGCTTCCATCACCACTTCCATAGCTTGCAGGCGCAGCAGCAAGGGTGACTATGTTTTTCCTATCATGCACCTGATGCTTCTCCCACTTGACTTCTGGAGGTGGCAGCTTGCCTTGACCCTTTGCATCAGCCGCCACCTTCCCTCCAGCTGCAGCATACATAAACAAGGATGCTCCAGATATGTTCTCTGTTGCAACTACAAGTTGGGATGCACCTTCTCCAAATGCAACAGCTGTTGGACAATTGCCACTAGGTACATTCAAGTGTAAGAACCTGTAGCCCATGAAACAAAGATAGCATCAAACCAAAATGTATCACAGTCGCAACAAGAAATGTTTTGGGGTTTAATTCATTACAATATTTTTAAAGGTTTCATCTAGGGATAGAACAAATGTTTTCAGGTTTAATTCATTACAATATTTTTAAGATTTCATCTAGAAATGTTCCATCCCTCTGGCAAAACAAAACATGAGGTTTTGAAAAAACAAACTTTTAAAAAGTATAAGAAACTTTCTCAAAAGGGAAGGTAAGATAAAGGAGGAGGAAAACAATGAAGAAGAAGAAAGGGAGAAGATGATGATGAAGAAAAACAGGAAGAAGGGAAAAAGAAGAGAGGAGAAGCTGACTGAAGCCAAGGAGAATTAAGTTACAAGCTGCGAAAGTGTGGCAAACCATACAAGAACAGGATGGAAATATCATGTGTGGGCAAAAAAAATGCATTTAAAATTTCAACCTTTGAATCGGGCCAAATTTTCTTTGCCATGAGGCTTTTAAGCATTTTTTTGAATTTCTACCTTTCAGAGGTTTCTAACCTTCCAAACAAGTTTTTTTTTTTTTGCTTTTTAATATGCATATTCTATGTTCTAACCTGAACGCCTACCTCCACAATGCAAAACTCATGATCAAAGAGCACCATATGTGTTGAACACTCTCTCATCGTCTGACTTCACACATGCAGACTGATGCAACCAAGTATTGTAAGATTTGTGTAAGGCTATGGGCCAGATGCCAATGTTGTACGAAGAGATAAAGGGACCAGCTTGTAGGGGAGAAATGGTTTAGCAAGCTGGATCTGAAATTCGCATACCTCTGGATGATATTCAAAAGACATCTTTTGGATTTCATTCGCTTTCTTCGAGTTTCTTGTGATGCCATTTGGGTTGATCAATGCTCAGGCTACCTTCAGCACAATGATGTTAGCCAGTTATGGTAGTGGCATTTTCTTTCTTAGTTTACCTTTCAGATTTGGTAGCCACTGCTGCGTTAAGTCGAAGGCCACATCTGGTGCATACAATGGAGAGTTGCCATAGTGACTATTTCATGATGATGAAGGCATTGTATGCTAAGGACCCGGACTTCAAGGAGCCTTGGAGTAAATGTGTGCACAGAATCGCTTCAAAGTACACCATTCGGGATGGATGGTTGTACAAGGATCGACATTGTGTCGTCAAGGGTGATGATTTCTGACAAGTGCTTCTACATGAGGCACATGATGTTCCTGTTTAAGACATCGTGGCAAGGACTTGACATTGGAGAAGTTATGTCGTCTTTTCTTTTGACCTCGCATCATGAAGCAGGAAGTGCATCAATATGCATGGTTCTTCCAAGTTTGTCAGAAGTCAAACACCAAGAAAGCTGCCAGTAAGCTTCACTCATTGCCACTTCCAAAGTTGCCATGGGAGGACATTTCTATGGACTTTGTGGTTAGATTACTGAAGAGTTGGAGATTCTAGAATGATTGTATCTTAGCAGTTGTTGATCCGTTGAGTAAGCAGACCCACCTTGTTCCTTGCAAGTCAAATGCACATGCTCAGGAGGTCAACACGCTTTTCATCTAGAAGGTGTTCTACTTACATGGACTTCCGAAGAGGATAGTGTCAAACAATGAAGGGTTTTGGAGGTCTACGGTTTGGGGGCATGGCCAGAACGAGAGCATGAACAAGAATGGTGCAGTGTTATTGTTCGGAGCATCAGACTCTTTGGGAGGAGTTCTTGTCATTCGTGGGGCATGCCATCAATGATACAGTGCATGCGTCGAAGAAGACTCCCTTTGAGGTGGTATACAGTCATCAGTTATCAACCTGATGACCCAAACTCTCAAAACTTCCGTAAGGAACCATGGTGTTGATCAGGTGGTTCAGGACATGGACCAGATGTCATGGCAAGTTCAGGAAGAGACATGGAAGGCACAAACTAAGAGGGTTCGAGAGGCTGACAAGCATCGTTAGGATAGCGAAGGAGAGGCTCAAGGAGTTCGGAGAACTCGCTTCTAAACTAGCTCCTAAGGGGACCATTCAAGCTTATCCAAAAGCTCAATGATGTAGTCTTCGTGCTGGAGTTTCTCAGCCATTGGAGGATGCATCATGCTTTTCATTTGAGCAATCTTGTGGAATATCATGGGTTTGGGCCCAAGTTGTGAGGACGTACCGGAGCTCGTAGATGATGAAGGTGTCTTAGTACCGGAGCAGGTTGTGTTGCATCAATACAAGCGGGGTTCAAGTTTCAGAGATATCCAATCGAACAGGCTGTACAGTTTGATGAGGACCAATTCAAAGACGGACCATTACTCAGAGCCAACCAAGAAAGGCGATGTAGCTGAGGACAGCGGTGATGCAAGTTGGGGATAATATGACACACTTTAGGGCTTTCCGGGCACATTTCCTTGATACAAGACATCCAAGGCATGGCTAGCAAAGGTCAGGCAAGTGATTTGGCAGTCAGGCAGCCGCCACCACTACCACGTGGTAGGTCGGGCAACAGGCCAACATTATCAGAAGCAGTGTTGTCACATGCACAGCATGTGTGTTAGAAATTGTGCATCTCCAGTGTGTTGAGGGACTGGACCTTTTATTGGCACTCATATGTATTTCTCACATTTATGCTATTCGTGGATTTATGTTGGTCGTGGGTTGTCAGCCAGCCCCATGGGGGCAGTCGGCCAGCCACAGGCCTCCCTATATAAGCCCTTTCGCTTCTCACTTGTTTATCATCCAACCTATTCACAGGCACTTGTTCTACACCATTTGTTGGCTGGTATT